>NW_024045131.1:460918-472432 GCF_012273895.1 Zerene cesonia | reverse complement strand
TTAGGTTGATGGTAGGGGGGGGAGGGTTGCAGAACTGGACATGAGTGGGGTTTAGAACCATTAAAATTTTTTAAATTTTCTAATGACTTAGGTGAAACGCTTAAAGCATTTTAATTGAGGGGTAGCAGTAGGAGGGGATGTGTATGTGGGAATTAAAGCCGAATTTAAAACCGTTCCAGTTTTTAGATTATCCAATTAATATGGTTATGGTGGTCTAATAATGCGTGATTGAAAAGATGTGAGTTTTAAATCAGGCAGGTTTTAAATCCGTTAAATAGTACAATTTGATTTGAACTGGATCATTCACTTCATGTCTACTACATTTGCTTAATCAACTGTCTATTATTGTCTTATGACCTAAGGAATATAACATTTTCACGTTTATTACATTTTTTTTTTTAATTATAAATTAAAATTATTTTACTCTATGAAAAGCAAGTATAAATATATAATGAATGAAATGAGATATTATTTATTGCACACATCAAACAATGAAATCATGCAAAAAATTGGATCCGTCGAGCAAAATTATCCATACATTACACAATGTCCAAACTTATTACACTCAGATTCCTCAGTTTTCTCATTTGTTAAAAACCCTTCAATAATAAGAAAATTTCCCCTTCCAGTCCGCCATGGAAGCGCTAACGAACTACCAAAAGACCCAATCGCGTCTGGAGACACAGAACAAGCTGATGGAACAGCACCTCACCATACTCAGCAGACACATAACCAACAAGAACGACTCGCCCGCCGAAATCAAGAAAATCGCGCAGAACTACACGAAAAAGCTATCATTCAGCTCCAAGATCACGTCGCTTACGAAATTCGCGACGAACGATGATGATGATGAGAAGAGTTCGAAGCAGAAAAGTGCGCCAAATCTGTTCGCGAAAACATCCAAGGAAGATGTGATGAACGCGATGAACAGGATGAACGAAGACCGCAGGCATTTCCTGATGAAGAAGTCGCAATCGGTGCACTCCGGGCTGATAGCGAATCGGCTGAAGATCCTGGAGGAGAAGGAGCCGGATGGTCCCGGGAAATGCTCCCTAAACGATGGCTCCAGAAGGGTGGAAGGTGCCAGGAAGCACAGCCTCACGGACGCGCTTTTCCAAGACCTGGGCAAACGGAACTCTGGATTCTTCGCGAGCACACACGAGCAGATCCGGCAGGAGAGGCTGTACGAGCAGCAGCTGAAACATAATTTCGACGAGAACCTGCGTAAATTGGAGAGCAACGACTCGGAGAACACATCTGAACAGTCATCCGACATTTTCGACGTTAAAACGGATTTAAAACGGGATTTAAACGAATTCCAAAGCAGGAAGAGCATGTCGTTGAACTTTCACGGCAAGAGTGATAGCGGCTTCGTGACGCCCTTGACTCCTGATAAGGAGTTGAGCGATCGCAAAGATGAAACCGCATCAATAATATCGCATCCGTTGAGCGACTGCTGTAGCGACATAGATGTGAAGTTTGACGGGCAGTCGACGAAATTGAAACAGATTCGACCGATCCGACACCATTAGGCTTTAACTAGAAGTCTAGACCATAAATCGCCTACATACCTAGGTCTAGTAACATTTTCAGAGTTTTTACATGCAATCGAAAGTGTTCATAGGAAAATCGTGATAAATATTATACTCTTATATATTCTATTTCACAATAAATTCTAATTTGAGATGCATATAAAGCTTGCCCGTAGGTTCCTTTCCGAAAGAAATAAGTCAGACGTACTGCTAGTACTTAAATTAATCACATTATCCTACTTTTGGTAATAGGTTTTTTAAAACGCATGCGCATTAAGCTTGGATAAATAGTTTTAGTGAGAAGATTCAAAAATTGAAAAAATCCCTCTATGTTTAATAATTGGGTAAATAACTTTTTTAATCAATCTATTTAAGGGGGTTGTTCAATACCTCCCTTTTATTCCCCCTCCCTCTTCCTCGCAGATTCAGATCTTATAACAACTTAGTTCCCTTCCTCTCAAGAAAAATAAGATAGATTGAAAGATAACTTAGGTGATTTGAGATTTACTTAAGGCGGATACTTGCCATACTAGAATTTTTTTTCGTATTACTTAAAAAATAAAATATATTTTTATGATTTAGTTTATCGATATATCAAATAATTTATTTTATTGTATTCAGTATTTTCAGAGATTTCAATATTTATACACATAAAAAATAGAATAATGACACATGTGTTCCGCTCATTATAATATATAAATAGTATAATAATATAAAAAAAAATGTAATTTAGATGATATATCACAGAACTTATAACTAATTTACTCATGTGAAAAGAGTAGTGTTGGCTGTCGATTAAATACTCTTTATCCGACTGACAAAAAGGGTATAATAATGGATTTCGTAAATTTCTTCTTTTAAACCTCGTCATGTTGAAGTCTATCCGGCTGTGTATCTATGGCATTACAGCTCTCAAACGGATAGAACCATTCCGATGCGGTGCTTTTCATTTGAAAGCAATTTTATTGCTGTAGTTCTTAGAAAATGGGCAACAAATTTCAAAATTGATATTATATTTTCACAAGTCCTATATATCTATATGGATATCGAATCAGTTGACTAGAAAAATTAACACATGTAAATATATAATAGACAGATATATAAAACAGAATATATCACGGAACCGGCCCTTAACAAAGTGTATTTAAGTGGCAGTTAACAAATATATTTCTTGTGTAGTCCAAATGTCACGTTATGGTCCGCCATATTTAATATTTAGTAAAAATATAACGTATAAAATATTGTATTTTATTTCAGATCTCGTTCACGTAGCTGTTTTATGTATTTGCTCAAAATATATTTATTTTGTTATTTTTTTTATAAGGGTTATCGCTCATTCAACGCTATCTCAAATATATTAAATTAAAGGGACACGTTAAATGACCGATTACCCGACAAAATTTATTATGTGATGTGTATTTACAGCTTGGTTAAGTTAGTGTTGATGGAATAAATAATTAGTTATATATCAGTTTCTTTTATTTTCTCTGCTCTCTAAGAAATAAGGTATATCTTGCTAGTAATGACCATTTTATTATCTATGGTGGGAATAAGGATAGATTAAAAAAACGACATTCACTTCGAAAAATATAATAATAATATCACAGACAATTTCTCTTACCAATATTGTTGGTAAGTTAGGCAATTTTCAAACAACCATGGAACTAAGAATTAACGAATTAAATACGTACACAAAACAACTGGCATATATCCATAACAAATGGCGTTGATGGATGGTAACGTGTATTTACTAAAAGCTTTGAATGGTCTGGATGGTGGGCAATTTAATGTAAACTACCGTACAATTCATTATTTCATACATACTATCTAGGGCTTTAGAATCTTAGCTACTCTATTTGAGAACACAGGTAACATAATACTATAAACTGGATTTTAACAAAGGAGAAACTAAACTATAAGCAAGATGTCGGCCATAAATACCCGGTACCACAGCCACTTCCATACAATTCAAAGAAAATTCACAATTGTTAGTCTTTCCTTATTTTAATCCAACAAGCCTCAGTTCCAATAATTCCAAATAAATAAATATTATTTACAATTCGTCCCGCTTCACTACACATCGTCATTTCTTCTTCTACTGGACCTAGACGATAATCGTATAGAAGCTCTAACAGAGGCCCTAGAACCGATCCCTGGGAGGGCCCGCACGAAGTTCTCTTGTACCGGCGAGTCTTCTATCCTTTGCTGTTGTACTTCCTTTTTCCTGTAATAGTTTATTGATAAAATTACATTCAAGTATTAATAATTCAACTAAGCTGCCATTAGAAAGATAAAAAAAATAAGTATGTATCTGGATATTACGACGAATATAACGTATATTTAAAATTCTCTTGAGATACATTAACTTAACCAAAGAATTGAACCTCATAATTGCTTACTTTAGTTTTTAAAGAAACTATATTATATATTTAACTATATATTATATTTCTTTAAATATAATAATAACAGTTTCTATTTATTTAAAATTTATTATTAGTTAAAGAAACCGATATTTAATTATTAAAAATAAAATAATACTAACCTAGGGAAGCATGGATTATCCCAGAACCTCTGGTCCATTCCGAAAGCCTCTCCATCAGCCAGGGTCTGCGGCATCTCAGTGTCCATCGTCTCGGGCAGCAACAGGCACAGCACGCCTCCCACGATACCAAGCACCCCAAGTATTAGCAGAGGCAACTCTGGAGATATGTTCGCCTGTAGAAGAGATAGCTTTTATAGGTAGGTAGGTGATAAGTATATAGATAAGCATTTCGACACTAATACTATATATAAAAGGGAACTTTTGAATTTTTCTATGTTCGTAATGTTTTCACGTAAAAACCACTGGACCGATTTCAAAAATTCACCATTATAAAGTTTCACCTTCACACATAGGCTATATAAGTACCATGGGTGAAGCCGGGGCGAAGAGCTTGTAAAATTATAAACGAAGAAGATATTTTATAGTTGTTGTTAATATTAATATGGCCGCTTTCGTAGGCGAATGTTGACGGGCGGTGATGATCGCTTACCATCAGGTGAACCACCAGCTCAGTAGCCCGCTATGACACAAAAATCTATAAGACTACAGTCTCACCAGGTAGACGACGAAGGGCGCTAGGATGGATGCCACGTAGCCCATGATGTGTATCAGCGCGACGCCCTGCGCGCGCACCACCGTGGGCAGCAGCTCCGCCGCGTACTGCAGCCCGATGTTGTACGAAACATTGACCGCGAACCGGCCCAGGATGGCCAGCGCGGCTGACGGGCCTCCTGCACACGGATACCGTCAGTATATTGGGGAGCGGGGGAGACGATACCGTATCCAAATAAGGGAGCCATCTAGGCAATACCTTTAGCATATTAGGGTGCCAGGGATACGACACCGTAGGCAAATACAAGGGAGCCAGAAAAGTGGTAACATCATCAAATATTAGGGAGCCAGTGAAGCAGTACCGTTAGCATATTAATTATGCAAATAAAAATCGCTTGTTCGTAAAGTCCATTTTGAAACTTTGCAGAAAAATAAAATTATTGTAGAATCTAGTTCTCTGGGCTTTCTTTATTATCCCATCTCTAACAGCACTCTACAGAAAACTAACAACATCGGCCATCTTTGATGATCCGCCATATTAGAATTTTAATTAAAATTAGTTTAATTAAATGTTAAAGGATTAAAACCTCATTTGCAAAATTCCGCACAAACATACATTGTAAAATAATCTTGAAACAATAATAAATAAACATCTAGGTATCTATTTTAATATATACAATATATCTCACCAATCGGCACAGCAGTAGCAAGTAGACTGAAAAGACCGCTGATGACCATAGAGCCACAGGCCAACCACCTTCTGCCCCATCTGAATTCGAAAAAGTAAATAATTATTCAATTATATTGGTTTAAACTTTAGGAAAAACAAATCATCATGCCATACTAGCAAATAATCTTTAAAAAATTTAATTAACTCTTTCCTTCACCTCTCTTTGACAGTAATTATTTCTTTCCATATTAAGTCATCTAGAAATAACAGTCAAGAAATAATAGAAGCGCAGTGGGAGAAAGAAAATTAATTATTAGTATAGAATAAATCGTCAGGCAATAAATAATAACATATTATTGACAGTGCTTCTCTCCATGATTCTTATATTTTTAACAACTCACCGACAAAGTACCAGCAGCCAAAGGGTCAGCAGGAAACTCCGTGGCAGTAGCCGATCATATTAAAATATCCAGATAAACTATAACTTTCGTCTTTCTTTCTCTATCTATCTTAAATAACTCATCAAAAACTATAATAAAGGCTATAATATCAAGAAGCGGTAGATATTTTTACAAACTCGTCCAATTCAGTTAATTGAATGAGATATAATGATCTATCTCACATTTTTCTTTTACATAATTCATCTACAAGCGATCTAACACTTACAATCAGGAAACTTATAGAAAAGAACATAAACAAATAATACATCTTCACAATAGTCAGTTATTTTTCTTCCATTCTTTACAAATTAATCTTAAGAACTTACTAACCAAGCAACACTACCCGTAAACTGTCACATCAAAACTTATATTATAAGAGTAGCAAATAATGATTATAATAGAAATAGAAAAAAAACTCTCTGAATAAATATACAAATATACAGTCAAGTGATTTTTTAAAGATCATGGGGATATAACAGTCCCCATACTGATCCACCATCTCCTGAGTAATTCTCCGATACTTCCCTGTTGTCTTTCTCTTAAAAACCTTACCAATCCAATGGTTGGAAAAGTTTCACAAAATAACGCCATGACGGGAGCCCATATTATGCAAATTACAGTATTTCTTCCTTACTTTCTTAAGCTAAAATTTGCCAACCTAGCATATGAGTCAGAAAACGATAAAATAACTTTATGAGGACGCAAATAATCTTTATAAAAGCAAGTTCTTTTTTCTTTCTTTCTTAAAAATCTTACTGACCAAGTTACAAAGTCAGAAAACTATCAGAATAGAACATGTTCCAAATGATATTTACAAATGATAGTAATTCTTTCCTTTTTAACCAACTTTAAGTAAGGCAGGAAGTTATCAAGACGACAGGATTTTTTTTGCTTTGTTATTTCAGAACTTTCAACGGAGTGAACCGATTTTTATGATGCTTTTTTTATTTGTAAGTTGGTGCGTCCCATTTCAATTTGATCTAGTTCTGATAATTCCAAGGCAGTTTACTTGTAAAACATAGTTTCTTTCCAAAACCTAGGAGGAAGAGGAAGGAAGGGGCAAGGAACTTACCGATCTAGCACAACCGTGAGGAAAGTATCAGCAGGGAACTCCGTAGCGGTGGCAATGGTGAAGGTTATGAAGATGTCCAGCCCCAAAGACCCGACGTTCCTGACGTGGCCGTCGAAGACCAGGGATATCGCCATCCAGATGATGATGAGCAGGATCGCGTTCCTTCTCAGCCGGGGGGTCCGGAAGATGTCCAGGACTGAATAGGTCTTTTGGGCTTGTGATTGTTTGATTGCGTTGTGGGATGCTTCCTGGAAATTGTATTGTTTGTTTTTACTCTTGGCTTATTTATTCAACACTAACCCATACATGTTCCCAATGCTGGGACACAGGTGAAAAGATGCCCAGTCTCATATAAAAGCGACGCTCAAAGGTGTCGCTAATCACTCAACCAATACCTTCCAAGATATAGTTATGATTTAAGCATAGAGTTTTTGAAATTCGACTTTACGCGGACTACTTAAAGTAGTTTTTTAAAGTTGCAACTAGACGCGAGCGACACGAGACTGACTTTGATAGATACAATGCATAAAGTGTTATACACTAGACGCTCATCCCGGCTTCGCCCGGATATCACGATCCCTGTTTTATACGAGCGAGCATTTAAAAGTATCCTATCAACCAAGTCAGCTCATATCCTCTCTGTACACAAAATTTTATTAAAATCCGTTCAGTTCCGTAGTTTCAGCGTGACTGACGGACAAACATTCAAGCAAACAAAAATTCACATTTATAATATTAGTGCGATTACGTCGATACAATTTGTAACCACAATTCTAACAAATAAATTCATGAGAATCCCCAGGGATCACGGGTGGCCGAGAGGCCAGGCGTTGCTACGGTTAAGCAAGAAACGCGGGTTCGAATCCCGCCCCGTGATGGAATTTTTTCTATTCTTTCTCAAATTTTCTCATTTATAAAAGCATTTAAATGCTATAAAACTAAAAATTAAATAAATTCATTTCAAATTCAAATTTTTATTATAATTTCACTTTTTATACAAGAAAAAAAACAACTTACCGTAAATTCACTAAGAACTTTATCCGGTATCTGCTTTTTGTTGATTCTCTCGAATTTCTTCAATATAACCAGGGCTTTGTCTATTTTACCTTGTGATAAGAGCCATCTGTTATCAAACAAATACAACATTAATTGTCTACTAAACACTTGAAATAACTATCAAAATAACTAGAATTGAATTTACAATTTACAAGTAGTTTCCATTATTACAAATTTTCATGATTTTATTTGAAAGTAATTTGTGCTAGTATCGAGGAAAAAATAAACATTAATAATCTAAAAATAGAATGTAAATATATAAACATAATACATATAAACTGTACTTTTATTAAAACAATAAGGAAGGACATATAATTTGTTCTATAAGGCGCTAATTACAGAAATAAATGAATCAATAAACAACGCATACGGACCTAGCGCTCTCCGGGACCAGCCAGGGCGTGGCGGCAGCGAGCACGAACGGCAGGCTGGTGCCGAGGGCGAAGCGCCGCCAGCTCGCCGCCCACAGCGCCAGCCACGGCAGAAGCGACGCGCCCAGCGTGAAGAATATGGCTATCGACATGTTAGCCACGAACGTCCGCCATTTTGGGCCGACATATTCCAGAACTGCGTACAATAATCACTTTGCTAGGTTAATCCACGTCATAGCAATAATAAATAAAATTAAAAATAGTTTATTTCATTACAAATTTTACAAAATATGGTATAGTGGGTTAGATCTTAGTATGTTTAAGAAAAACCTGTGTCATGAGGACCCACTCTTCCTTAACTTAAAAATTAATGACTCTGTTGTCGGGTGTTGATGGGGTTGGTGTTGGGTAAATTCCAGACGTAGCTATAATATCTTAGGTTGTCTGGTAGATCGCTTAGTAGCGATAAGGCCGTCTTTTTGGCTCTATATTATGTTTTTCTTTTTTTTATATTTATTATAATGTGATTGTTGCTAAATATAGTATATATGTATTATCTTTGTTGTTGGGTAAAATCCTGACGTAGCTATAACGACTCTGTTGTTAAGTAAATCCGCGATGCAGCAAGTAACATGGTTTTTGGTTCATTTTGTTTTCATAGGGCCATAACCTGCGCCGCGCGGTTTCACCCACGGACAATAGCTACAGTATTACATAATATAATTAATACAAATTTAATTAACGCCCGCGGTGCATATATATCCTATAGCCTTCGTCAATAAATGAGCTATCTGACACTCAAAGAATCTTTCAAATTGCACCAGTGGTTCCTGAGATAAGCGCGTTCAACCAAAAAAAAAAACTTCAGTTTTATAATATAAGTATAGATAAGATATCTCACCCAAAATGTACATCATGGTGAAACAGTTATCGAACGCCAGGCCTACGAGGAACCGGCAGAGGGCGAAGGACCAGAAGCTGTTGGTGAAGGCGGTTCCCACTCCAGCTGCGAAACCCATCATGTTTGTGCCTGGAAAAATAACTTAAACTCAATGCAAACAAACCAACCCTTAAAAAAAGTTAAATCAACAAGTCTAAATATATAATATTAGTCTTAAAGGTGACTAATTGACGGCGATTGGATCGCGGACGGATCGGGCTGAAATTTGGCCTGCAGCTAGATGTTATGACGTAGGTATTCGTTAACAAAGGATTTTGATAAATTCGACCTCCAAGGGGATGAAATAGGGGATGTCAGTTTGTACCATGAAAATTGATTATGACCGCGGGCGAAGCTGCACACAACAGGTTGTTTATACTTAAGAAGTATATTTTTAGTTTAACAACAATTACACTTTAATGAAAATAGGATTATGCTGTATATATAAAAAATATTAAAAGAATGAAAAAGGTTGCGTCTTTTTCTTTACTGTACTAATAATTTTGAAGACGTGGTAAGAAATCCCGACTCACGATGGTACCTTTCTTTTCTTTAAATATTTCCATCAAAGCATTTTAATGCTATTTAGCTACGAATAATAATCTTAATAATCTCCAAAGAATGAATTTCTAAAAGAGTATTAAAATCAAGATCATAGATGAGTACTAGCTGCGCCCGGCAAACGCTGTTCTGCCTTACTCTTATCATTTAGGGGTATGAAAAATAGATGTTGGCCGATTCCCATAGATACCGGATAAGCACAAAAAATTTCATCAAAATCGGTCAAGCCGCTTCGGAGGAGTATGGCAACGAAAACTGTGACACGAGAATTTTATATATTAGATGCTCACTATGAGAGCTACTTATCTATGGACATATTCATCTGCCTATGACGGTATATATAAACTGTATCCTTACCAACCAGAGCTGGTATACGACCATATTTATCGGCTATCCAGCCAAAGACCAGCCCGCCAACAATGGCTCCGCAGAAGAAGATAGCCTGCGCTGTCGCTGGTAGGTTATCTCTGTCGCAGACCCAGTCCAACTGAAATAATAAATTATAGGATTAAATCGATCTAGCTAGGAATCTTTTTTAGAAAATTTGATATTCGTGTTTTATCGACTTAAACTTACTTCTTTAACAAATAGGAAGCGTTTGAGTAGTCCCAATTTATTATGACTCTTCCTGACATCTATTGGCGAATAATAATGCTATTTTTTGGCGAATAAAAAAAAAATACCGAGCTAAGCTCGCGTTCAACCAGGTAGTATAAAATATGTGTTAATATATACATTGTGTGTCCGCAATAGACTCCTAAATTACTCAATCGATTTTAATCAAATTTTCACACCATGTGCAGTTTGATCCAACTAAAAAGATAGGATAGTTCATATTATTTCAATTGCGATACGCACGGAGCCGGGGCGTGCAGTAGTAAAATACAGTTTGTAATAGATTGTTTGACTCTTATACAGAGTATGCGTAAGGAAATTATTGAATCCCGGCGATCCTAATCAGGATAATAAGATAAACTCATGAAACTATTGTATTTTCACCGATCCGCGATAAGTGTACAGAGTTTGAATTGAATCTGTCCGTTTGAAGTGGGTCAGAATCGTGCCTAAAGAAGTCGGTTACATACAAACATACAGGTGAAGCAGAAAAAACGTGTTATCAAATTATCATCACCATCTGATGATGATATACTGATGTATATTTTAATGAAATAATTTTATTACTGATATAACGATTAATTTGAATTAATATGACATTTTAGTTATTTCTATTGATTTTTTAACCGGCTTAAAAAATAAATTTTTCAGTTCGACTATATTATTTTTGTGTATGTTGGCTCATAACTTTCGGCAGAATAAACCGATTTTGAGAATTATTTTTTATTTGACAGCTGATGCGTTCCGTGTGGTCTCGTTTTAGTTCGGTCTTGATATGACATAATGTGTTTTGTTTGTGGGATGTATATTTTAATTTATAGCTAATTGAATCGTTCCAGAGATTAATCAGAACACACAAATAGACAGACAAAAATTAAAAATAATAAACATTTTGATAAGTACAGTTCATCTAAACGTATTTAATAATAAAATATTATTTCAATGAAACAAACAAACACTGCAATAATTAATTTGTATGAATAGATAATGGCGTATTGTTTTTGTCTAACACATCGTTACTAAACGGCTCCATCTACACCGGATGTATTCTAATATCTTGATAGGGCTTTCAACATTCTACCATAATCTTTTGGTCGGGTGTACGTAAGAAAGGATGAGAAATCTTCAATTATTACTATAAAAACTGAGTCACAAGTTCACCA
>NW_024045131.1:457165-459918 GCF_012273895.1 Zerene cesonia | reverse complement strand
TTCTAATATACACACATAAACTGACACACGCACACTCACACACACACATTTACACACACATACACACACATACACACACATTCGTACACACATTCGTACACTTCACAATTTACTATTAATATCTAGTTATAATCGGTTTATTCAAATTTTCACATAGCTAGTTATAATACTTAAGTTAAGGAAGAGCGGGCCCTCCTGACACAGGTTTTTTCTTAAACTTACTAGGAGGTCCCTACTACTCCATATTTTGTAAAGTTGGAAATGAAATAAACTATTTTTATTTTTTTTTTTTTATAATCTATATATTTATATCTATACTCATCACATATATAGAGGAAAAATTTGTATGTTTGTAAGAATCTCACAAAAAATTCGCCGCACCGCTTTCAAAAATTCTTTCTCCATTAGAAAGCTGCAACTTCAGGCTATATAGACTATGTTATTCAGCTTTATACAAATACTAGCTGCGCCCCGCGGTTTCACCCGCGTAAGTCCGTATCCCGTTGGAATATCGGGATAAAAAGTTGCCTATATGTTCCAGTTGTCTACGTACCAAATTTCATTGCAATCGGTTCAGTAGTTTTTACGTGAAAGAGCAACAAACATCCATACATCCATACAAATTTTCGCCTTTATAATAGTAGTTATACAAATATATGTACCACGGGAGAAGCCGGGGCAAACAGCTAGTACACTATAAATGGACTATTCAATGAAGAAATAATTTTTCAATTCGAACCAGCAGTTCCCAAAGTAAGCGCGATCTATAGCTATAGCTTTATATAAATTTCTACTTAAAATAGAAGCAAATGATTAATTTAAACTCAATCATATAAAAAGAATTGAAGTATTGAAGTTATAAGACCTTCAAGTGAGTCGATCAATGTTACTTATTTATTACTTAATAATTGGACATATAGTGTTTAGTCATGAAGTAGTTAAAGCCATGTAGGTTTTAATATCTAAGTTATAACCATAACTTATACAAAACTTTTTTACTCAATGGCGGACTCACAAATTCGACTGAACTACGACACACGAATGGCATCTGCTTTCAAATAAAAATTGGCTATTTCCTTAGTCGGTTGAAAATTACTCGATTCTGCTAAATAAGTGAATTAAAAACTCACCTGAGAAGCGATAGTTTCATATGGTACGTCGGTTCTATTATATTCCCAGGTGGTACAGGGGACGATGGGCCACTCGTCGTCTGGGGTCGTCCGCCCCTGGGCCAAAGCTTGGGTCCAATTCGTCTTGTACATGTGACATCTATCGTGGGGGTATGGGCCATTTGATTTAGGGGGTATCGCTAGCGCGCGCCTGAAATTGTAATGTTTTTAAAGCCTCTTTTAGACTTTCTTTTATAATGTGATTTTTTCTTTGAACTCAAGAATTTTAGAAGCCATTTTATTCAATTTTTGTATAGTTGGATTATAATTGCTAAAACTTTACTAGTTATCAATATAGATGAATAAAACTGAAAGTAAAAAACAGTATGTTATGTTCCGCTTCACCCCTGAAGTGTTATACAAATTTGTATTAATTTTGATATTTAAATAGATAGCAAATAGATGGAAATTAGTTTAGGACATTTAAAAGTAACTAAATGTATGGCACCCGATCAAATCTTAATTAAAAGAACTCTCCTACAATTAAAATACATCAGATTTTGCCGTTTACTTAATATTAAAAGAGAAAACTCGAATAATATTCTTTACTTATATAATGTTTGTTTATGTGTGTGTCTGTCTGTGTGCGTGCGTGTGTGTGTGTGTGTGTGTGTGTGATACATTAGTGTGAGATATATTATAACCTTCTGTAATTATTTTATTTTTTACGTAATACTTAGATGTTATTAAGTAGCCAAGGCTAAATAATTGTTCTCGAAGGTTCTTCCTTGATTCCAACTGATGCGATTGATAAATCGCTTCATTTATTGCTAATCACTTTTAAATTATATGTCACAGCGAGAACTTATAAACCGCTAGGTTTTAATTTAACTCGAGATATCCTAAGCTGCGAACAAATTGTGATTCGTAAGATTTGCTTGGAATTTGACACTATCTTTCGTTGGGGGCGTTAGAAGTTACGTCAATATTAAAAAGGGGGGGGGGATTGTGTGACAAGGGACATTGAGCTTTGTGATGTCACACGTTAAGGTTTAAAATAAATGCCTAGATGTGAAATTATTTACGAAATTAGCCTAAATTACTTTTTTCTGACAAAACAAAATATATGTAAACTAGCTGATCCGGCGAACGCTGTTCTGCCTCACTCTTATCATTTAGGTGTATGAAAAATAGATGGTGGCCGATTCTCAGATATATCCGATATGCAAACAAAATTTCATAAGAATCGGTCCAGCCGTTTCGGAGGAGTATGGTAAATAACATTGTGACACGGGAATTTTATATATAAGATATAAAATAGGTTATAAAACAACATGTATTTATTAACCAACTTCACAAATGGTAATAGCAAAACGAAGTTTTTAAGCTACAGACAAAAAAAAATTTTGCTCAACCAAAAAACGTGAAACACAGCGCCAACACAGCACGCTAGGAAAACATTCAAAAGCGGAACTCCGGGAATCGAACCGACGGCCCGTGACAGTTGACCATGGTCGTTTTGCACGAGATCTTCGACCTCTACTTAGACGACCTTAAAATAGCTATTGGGTTATATTGGTCACGATGCGATGTTATAATTAATTGTGTCCGTCCGTTCGTTACTAGCTATGGAACAGCTGGATT
>NW_024045131.1:421750-456165 GCF_012273895.1 Zerene cesonia | reverse complement strand
AAAAGTATGAAATAGCTAGCAGCACCCCGCGGTTTCACCGGTTGGAATATCGGGATAAAAAGTTGCCTATGTGTTATTTCAGTTGTCTACGTACTAAATTTAATTGCAATCGGTTTAGTAGTTTTTGAGTGAAAGAGTAGCAAACATAAGTATACACATACATCCATCCTAACAATTTCGCATTTATAATATTATAAGTAGGACAGCACAAGAGGTTGAAGTACAGAAGGCGGTCTTATTGCTATTGAGCGATTTCTTCCAGACAACCACAAAGCAAAGGAAACGTTGCGAAGTAAGAGAGTCGGCGTCGTACAATACGGAATTTTTATTACATGCGTGATATAATTTAAAAAAGAGATAAATACATATGAAAAGTCATTCTTATATAAATATTAAATGCATTAACATTGTATACATTTTATGAACTAGTCTACCTATACTAATAAGCCAGATTTTCCGCTGTCTTCGCCTCAGGAAATTCCGCTGGGAATGAGATAACACTGTGTCACTCTCTAGCCTTCCAGCTATCTCAAGACACGAATAGTCACGTCTTCAAAGCGTCCCGTTGTGTCATAATGGACAGACAAACAAACACACTTTCGCATTTATATTTCTAAAGACAACTTATTTGGTTAGATAAATAGCATTTCCATTTAAAACTATGAAGGAAACTTCAAAAATATTCAATTTATCCTTTTATCTGTAAATTTCTAGAATATCTTCTATGCTTTAAACAGATCGGTCAAGAGTCGGACGTGTGACTTGTAAATATTTAATTTTTAGTTTTATAGCATTCAAATGCTTTTATAAATGGGAAATTTTTTGAAAGAATAGAAAAAAAATCGATCACGGGGCGGGATTCGAACCCGGGATCACGGGTGGCCGAGAGGCTAGGCGCTGCTACGGTTAGGCAAGAAACGTGGGTTCGAATCCCGCCCCGTGATCGATTTTTTTCTATTCTTTCAAAAAATTTGTAAATATTTGATAAGTAAAATTGTCCCCGACGTTCCTGTGGGGAGATGGGACCACTCCAGATTCTAAAACGGGGCCAAATGACAATATTTCCTATGAGACACAAAGAATCACGGCCAGTTGAAAACCGGCGGAGCTCTAGGAGATATCTTACTAATATTATAAATGCGAAAGTTTGTAAGGATGTGTGTGTTTGTTGCTCTTTCACGCAAAATCTACTGTACCGATTGCAATGAAATTTGTTACGTAGACAGCTGGACAACTGGAATAACACATAGGCAACTTTTTATCCCGCTATTCCTACGGGATACGGACTTACGCGGGTGGAACCGCGAGGCGCAGCTAGTCTTCTATATAAAATTCTCATGTCACAATATTAGTTACTCCGCCGGAACGACTGGACCGATTCTCATGACGTTTTGTGTGCGTATCGGTAGGTCTGAGAAGCTAGCATCTATTTTTAATAACCCTAAATAGAGTAAGACACAACAGCGTTTGCCATATCTAGTAGTTAGATAAAATACAGAAGAATTGGGAACCTCCTTTTTTGGTACGTCGGTTAAAAACACATAGCAATGTTTGTTTTATAAACGACTCAGCGTTGATTGAAGGTCTTTCCACTGGGTCAAGGATTCGATGCCGGGTGAACGCAAAATAATTGCAAGAATACGATACAATTGTTCAGCATCTTGCTTTTAACATGTCTGTTTGTATAAGCTAGAACAGATTGCTCGAAAACTGCTGGCCGATCTAGGGCCATATGCAGAGGGTAAATACCAGATTTAGTCTTTTTGGGGTCCTGTACCTTAAGTCTAGTTTTATCTGTCACCAGGCATGCGTGGTGCGGGTATCTCACGAACCGTGATAGTTTGACAGTTGAAAATTTTCAGAGAGGATGTGTTTCCATTGCCGCTATAATGACAAATGATAAAAAATCGAGGTTAAGCAGCGGTTGTCACGTTCACAAATTGGATGGGTGGTTTTTTTGTACGCAACCAACAGCGCACTTCTCCGTTATTAAACTTATTTCATCAAAAAGCCTCATTATAACTGAATGTTATGCTTGTTAAATATTGTTTGTTTGTTTGTCTCTCTTTCAACTCGCAACTGAACAATTTTATAATATGTCATTTGTGGTTTATTTTACGAAGGTGATTAAAAGGATATAATTCCCACAGGAGATACCGTTTGGTTATGCGAAGCGAAGCGAAGCCGCGAGCGAAAACCTAGTAGGTTTATGGAAGTTACTTTTCAAATTAATATCGTCTGAAATTCGAATTAAAAAACATAAATCATTCAAGGCTTCATCCAACGGCTTTATCAAATTAAGTGAATTAAGAGGAAATCCTATTTATTGAAAAACATTTTAATATCGTGATGAATTCAAGCGTTTTTTAATTGAAGTTAAACTTAACAATTAAATGTTATTAAGATTGATGTTATCGCGAAATTTTGTAATTGTTGAACGTTTGTAAATCTTTCACGAAAACAAATGGACGGTTTTGGATGAGATTTAGTTCGTCGCTAGATTCGGATGAATTTAGGCTACGGGGCCTCAATTATTTATAAATTTTTTTGTAATTAAAAAAATCTTTTAGCTAAATTAAAAAGATTTGGGTATGAGTAAGTCTTTTTATACTAGCTGTTCGCTCCACATTCGCCCGCACATATTATATAACCTACGCCACTAAGTAAAGAAGCTATCTCTATTAGTGAAAGAATTTGTAAAACATTTTAAATGTCCTAATAAAATAATGTATTTCCAAATCTAATTATTACCTCTCCTCCACAGTGAGATTCGCCAGCTCCGGCACCCAACACCAATGCTGTTCAGGCGCAATCGTCATGAATATTTGCGAAAAATAAACGAACGCAACGAAAAAGGCAAACGGTATCATTAACAGAAACAATATTTTCTGGTATAGTCCAAATTCCCCGATATATGGCAATAAATCGTCGAAATCTGTCACCTTGCCTTTCTCTTGCTTCTTTACGTTATCTGTATCTGAGCTGTCATTTGAAAAAGCTTTGTTGACGTATCCCAAATCGATGTTTGACAGATTGTCCATGGGCTCATTTTGGCGGGAATCGTCCTCGCAACAAGAAGTTCGCTCCTGCGGCGCCATCTTTGCTTGTTTGATATATTTTTAATTGTTCGATGTTGGTCTCATGCTCTGTTGCAGTTACCTGTAATAAAAAATAAAATGTTAATTTAGATGACGCAGAATGATTGAATAATTTCGAAGAGGATGTAAACATATAATTAGAAGCATTAAACGCCATATGTTCAACAACCAAAACTATGAAATAACCATTTAAGTTTAAATTGAGAATTTAATCACATGGAAATACCTAAAGTAAAAACATTTTATACCATTTTATAGAAAATATTATAAAAACTACCTGCGCCCCACGGTTTCACACACGTAAGTCCGTATCCCGTAGGAATATCGGGATAAAAAGTTGCCTATATGTTATTCCCGTTGTCCAGCTGTCTACGTACCAAAATTTCATTGTAATCGGTTCAGTAGTTTTTGCGTGAAAGAGTAACAAACACACACACATCCTTACAAACTTTCGCATTTATAATATTAGCAGGATAGGATATCGTAGTAGGATAACAGTAGGTACTCATTTTCATTATAAAAGTGGATTTAAACAAAATAATTATTATTAAACACTTAAAAATCTTTCTATACACAATTTTTATCCTTAATTCCGTGTTATGAATTCATTAAAAGTTAAGTGGTTAATTATGATATTTAATTATAACATAAACCATTATTTTATTAAGGAAATAACTTTGGCAGGATATTTAAGATTATATACTTTAGACTCAACTAAAACATGTGTGTTTAAGCTAATTTAATGTAATTGAAAAATGTTTTAATTTCATTGACCTTTTGTTATATTTTAAATCGCTTATTACTCGATTGTTTATAATAACTATTACAAAACTATATAAAGAAAGAAGCTATATTTATATGGCGTGTCAATCCGATTAAAGTCGGAACATGTTGCTAGTAGAAAAAAGGTTTCATAATATGATTTTATTGACATTTTTTATTTCTTTAATGAAATTACGAACATAGAGAATTATATCAATTTAACTCAAACATTTATTATATTCAATAAGACTTATTTTAGAGAGGTTTTAATGTCATAACATACTTTTATAATTTATATGTATTTTATATTACATCAATATTGGTTTAACAGTTTCTGAGTGAAGATTTCCAATCAATTATATAAACTTAATATAAGTTTTCGACTTACTGTAAATAAATAACAGATTACAAAACCACTTCAACAAGACAGTTACATAATACTAAAGTTGATTTAGGGCTAGACTTTTACGGTGACTGGATCTAGCTCACGAGCCTAAATGTCAAGTTCTACCTAGACTAGACGACTACCCACTACGAGAACGACTATATATATGACTACAAGTTTATGTCGTTGGTTAAATCATATATAAGCATAAAAATCACTAGGTTGTACCGGCGGCTTCGCACGCGTTAAATTCGGAGCAGTTTAACAGAATACATAAACCTTCCTCTTAAATCACTCTATCTCCTAAAAAAAAACACAAAATCTGTTGCGTAATTTCAAAGATCTAAGCATACAGACACATACGGCGGAAAGCCTCTGTTCCATGCTTTTTGGAGTCTGTTCAAAATGTAATTCATCATTTTTGGAAAAAATTAATTGCACTCAAGTAATTAGCGTTTATATTACGGATAAAGACGCACGTGAGCGCGGGAGTTTTTTCTATCTTATCGGGGATTTATTTCTTAATACACAAAAAACATCGGAAAGTAAAAAACAAAATGGTATTGTTATATTTCTTAACATTAAGATGATGATGATAAAAAATGTAAAAACCCACTGATGGCTTCAAGACTGTATGTGACTGTCTGTTTGTTTAGAAGCTTAGCTTTGTGGCATTAAGTTAAATAATGGGTTTATTAGTACACCGCACGGGAGGCACCAGCTTTCAAATAATAAAAGAATCGCCAAAATCCGTTCACCGAGTCGAAAGTTCTCAAGCGACAAAGCCAAAAAGTCAAACTAATAATCCTTTCAAAGTCAATTGAAAAACAGATGTTACACAAAACGGTATACAATAAGACAGGCAGAGTCGCCAGCCTCAACTAGTGTTAGACCAGGAAAATACACATTTTATTATAATATAGTTTAACTTAACTTCGTATACTTTAACTTAACTGCTGTTGCGTAAACTTACGTTCGAAGGTATGTAGCAAGGTTATATCGGTAGCTTGATGGATATAGCTCGAGCCCGTGGCTTTGTGTGTATTCATATCCTACTAATATTATAAATGCGAAAGTTTGTAAGGATGTGTGTGTGTTTGTTGCTCTTTCACGCAAAAACTACTGAACCGATTGCAATGAAATTTGGTACGTAGACAGCTGGACAACTGGAATAACACATAGGCAACTTTTTATCCCGATATTCCTACGGGATACGTACTAACGCGGGTGAAACCGCGGGGCCGCAGCTAGTTAATAATATATAGTGTAGTACCTTGTCTGCGTTATTGATTGTGGGTACTTTTTTTTTTTTTTTTTTTTTTTATGTCACAGCGGGCAACTGGGCTGGTGGTTCGCCTGATGGAAAGCGATCACCACCGCCGCGTACTTTTAACAGAATTCGAAAAAATGAGGTTATTTTCTTTATTTGTTATCACATAACTTAAGACTGGGTGTATCGAATTTAATGATTCTTTTTTTATTTGAAGAATGGTTCGTGTGGTCCCGTTTAGTCTATTTCTGATAATTAGATGGTCTAAGAGTCTTTTATTGAAAATATTTATTTTGTATTAGACAACTCGAACGAAGCCAGGACAAGTGGTTAGTCGTTCAATGAAAAAAAAAGAAATTACATAAAAAAATGATCGCTTTTCAAACATAAACGTAAAAATTCAAATGAGCTCAAGTTAACTTGATGTAATTGAACTTCTAAGTTAGGTCTAAGTTACTATGAAACTAATTACCATACTTGAATAATATAACTTAATCATTCAGTTTCGACCCTGGCATTGTGCGATACTTCCGATTGAATTAATATCGAGGTATTAATTACTTGAATTAATGAATGAATAAATTAAACCGGCTAAGTGCGATAGGACTCGCGACACGAAGGGTTCCGTACAAATAAGCGAAAGGGCAACTGCAAAAAATTGGTCACCCATCCAATTCACAACCGTGCCAACCGTTGCTTAACTTCGTTTTTTGTTAGTATTTGTGGCTGTAGCAGCAACAGAAATATCATCTCTGGAAATTTCAACCGTCTAATTATCACGGTTCATGAGATACATGGTGACAGACAGATAGACGGTAAGAGAAGTCTTTGAAATAGGGTCAAGTTCTAACATTTGGGGTGTAGGACCCTAAAATAACATTGTGATTGGTGCTATGGTTAAAGTCATCATACAACGCCTAAAGTTGTGGGTTCTATATCCGTCATGGAAAAAATATAATATGACGATTGATTTTCTAGTATTTTTTTTTTCATACATAATAAAATACTTTGAAAAACGGATGGGGCCTCATTTAGGGCCCCAGGGGCCCCGTCAGATTCCTTAAAATCCTTGTTCAAAATTTATAAGCCAAATTTTAAGAGTTAATCTTGTCTTAATAAATTGTATGTGCGCTAGAATCACCTTTCTATAAATAAATGCACACAAGCAATTTTGAAACGTATTTCGTTTTGATAGGGTTTATTTTTACTTGATTGATTTAGTACAGACGCGTGGCAATGACCCGAATGTTTTTACGATGTAATTGTTACTTAAGTGTTTATAATTCTTTACATAACACTTGCCTGTGTCTAGATAATGTGCTTTAGCGTTGAATGCCCTAGGTATATTTTAGAGGGAAATGTACACATATATATATATAGATAACAATAAGAAAAATGTAGTTTGAAATTTCCTACATAAGATAACTCTAATCTTATGTAGGAAATTTCAAAAAAATCTACTAATATAAACGTAGCTCAATCGATGTATACAACTATAAAAAAATACACATGTATTATAAAATATTATTCTTCAAAGGAATTTGCAGTGGTTTAACCGATATAGCATAACAGACAGACTTGCATAAATAACTGACGATAAAAGTGAAATATCCGAAATTAGGGCACTTAAGAAATGTTCAATATACATTCATTCATTGTTATATAAAACTGTTAAATTAAAAAGTCAATTTCATTGTTCGTAACGAAACCTTGACCTTGACCACTCGTAGTTTGCCGGATAGCTTATACAATTTAGTATGTTCTATGGAATTATACTCCTAGCCTAGTCCAAGATATCCAAATAACCTTTGAAGTATATATAGCAGTTGTGGCTTAGTGGAAAACCTCGGACTTCAAAATCGATAAGTCGGGGTTCGAGACCGGGCGAGCGTGCAGGAAATAAATAGATTTTTCTATTATCTGCACATGTGGATAACATCACCACTGCTCACGGTGAAGGAAAACATCGTGAGGAAACCGGCATGTCCGAGAATCAAAAGTTCGACGACATGTGACATCTGCCAACCCGCACTTGGCCAGCGTACTGGGTTATGGCCTGAACCCTCATAGGAGGCCTATGTCCCAGCAGTCGGAACATATAAAGGCTGATGATGAATGATGGAGTATCACATTCACACCTTATTTATAAATAAATAATTAAAAGTCTTTTAATTGTCCAATTATATAGAGCTTTTATTATTTTATAACCAGCTTAAAAAAAAAAGGATTACGTTCTTAAACAATATTATTTGTGATTTGATGATTCTTTTATTTTATTTAAAGCGCTTCGTGAGGTCCCAATAAATTTTTGTCTAGTCCTAACAATTTTTAGGTTTTTATTAAAAATGATTATTTGTGTTTGACTAGCTGTCCGTCCTGGCTTTACCCGTGATACATATATAGCACGATGACCAGCTTACTAGTAATGAAAGAATTTTCGAAATCGTTCATGTAGTTTTAAAAACACAACAAACATACATACAAATACACGAATGTTACCTCTTTGCAATATTATATGTTTAAATATGGAAGTATTTTAAGATTTTTGTATGAATTTAAACCCATAGAGCTTTTTATATAAACTTTTTTAAATTAATAAACATACCTATATCCTTATCAATATTATCAATATCATAAATACGAAAGTGTGTTTGTTTATTTGTTTCTTACTTGTTTGTCACTCTATCACGTCGCAACGTAGCGGCTTTTTATATGATTTTTGTGTCTTAAGATAGTTTGGAGTGGCATAGACTACTTTTTACCCAGTCAATATTTCAAATGGAAACTGCCTTTGAAGGAAAACGAAGCCGCGGGTCGAAAGCTAGTTTCATAATTAATACGGAAGGGTGTTTGTCGGTTCGTCCTTGCGTCACGCTGTAACGAATCAATGATCGACATGGCTAAAGATTATTATTTGATTAGCACGAATTTATTTTGTTTTAAAATTATTTTTTTTTTTATGTTCACTGACTTTATTGTAACGTTTAAAAATATGCTAATGGATGCTGATACTTTTTTTTACTTTTGTATTTATAAAAATGGATGTTTGTCTATGTATAGGGTTTTTTTTTATGTCATAACGGGCAACTGAGCTTGTGGTTCGCCTGATGGTAAGCGATCACCACCACCCATGAACATTCGCAGAAGCTCAAACCTCTGAGAGTGCGCTGCCCGCTTTTAAGGAATAAGGGATAAGGAAAGGATTGATGAATGAAAAAAAGGAATGGACTGGGAAGGGCGAGGAGAAGGAAATAGGCCTCCGGCTCCCGCACTCACCGTACGAAACACAATAGCAAGCTATTATTTCACGCCAGTTTTCTGTGGGGTGTGGTACTACCCCGGTGTGAGCTGGCCCAATTCGTGACGAAGCGTGCTCGACTCCCACAATAAACCTTGTATCTGGTTACATCGTTACATATGATGAGATTTCTTTCAGTTTTATTAACGAAGTAATGAAGGAGCTGTTGCCACTTCTAAAAATTATTTTTAACATAATTAAATATCAACAGGACCACACGGAACACTGAAAAAGAATCATCAAAATCGATTCATCCAATATAAAGTTATGAAGCGACAGACACAAGAATAGTACAGTCAAATTGAAAACCTCCTTTTTTTACCTATAATCTGAAGTAAGCAAAATTGACGAAGTTTAAATAGAACTTATAAAAATAAAATTATGTAATCTTCATATTATTTCCCAATATATTTTTATGAATTATTTTTTAGATTACAAATTGATCAGATCATTTTTAACAGATATTAAGCAAGGCTGGGTAATATGCTTATTTCGAAACGTTTTTTTTACCAACTTTGTACACGGTCATTTTAATAAATTAAAACCGAAATGTTGTTCCAAATTAAATAGGAAATGGCCATTAAAGTAATCTTCTAAGCGTCCTTTAAAATAATATAAAATATAATTAAAAATATTTATAAATCATTTCATTAACTTTTAGAACTTTATTCAATGTCAAATCTTAGCTATTTTTACGCAATTTCATGGTCGAATAGGAACAACTTTAATCTATTTTTATTTACATACAACAATTTTGTATACTGTACAAAACAATGTAAATTAAATTTTTCAAAACTTTGACATTTCCGCCATAGTCCCGACGTCATAAATTAAAAACGTCAAACATTGTTAAATTCCATTTCCAAAACTTAAATTTCAGCCATGGCCCAAACGCGGTAAATTAAAAACAAAAAACGTCAAATTCAAAAATTCGAACACGTACCGATTGGTTTTTTTATCCACGAACTGCACAGATCACGAAACCACAGACACAAGTAACTATACGCGCGTAAATTTACTTGATTTTGGCGGCAAACGCGTGCGCGCCTACCAACCGACTGAGATACTATGAATAATGTTGAGCTTAAATAATAATTCCCTTCAATGAAACGCTATGTAAATAAAAACATTTTAATTTTTAAGGCTACGGGCAAACGGTTTGCTATTATTAATTGATAATTTGTCAAATTGAAATATACAGTTTTTAGTTTGAAAAAATCAAATGTCATTTGAATATATGAAACAATTTACACATTACGATAGAGCATTTTTCGGCCAAAATATTAGTGATAATTTAATCAAATGTCGTGAGGAAACCGGCATGTCCGAAATAAATAATGAATAGCTGAAACGACAGGGGCTTTCTGGTCTTAGTAAAAACTCTCAAACGCGTGATACCTTTTGATTTTTGGTGAAAATTAGTGTATTAGTTTTTCTTTCATAAGTTCTTCCAACAGATAATAACAAACACAATGCAAATATTATTTGCAAATTTAGTCCAGCAGTACACGTGGGATGCTATGACCAAAAGAAATAATTAATTTTTAAGACTACTTTTTTAGCACATGTATTTGTATGTCTCGATTTTGACCAGTACCCTAGAGCATACGCTAACTAGATTTTGCCCGCGCCTTGCACGCATTAAATTCGGAGTAGTTTAATAGATTATATATAAACCTTCCTCTTGAAAAACTCTATCTATATAAAAAAAATCTTCTTCAATCCGTTGCGTAGTTAGCGTACATAGGGACATAGGAACAGAGAAAGCGACTTTGTTTTATACTATGTAGTCAAGTGATATATGCAGTACAATAAGATTGAATTAAAATTCACAGGCTGTCCACAATCATGTTGATATGTGGATCAAGCATTCCATGAATTTTTTAAATCAAGATATTCGTTGACTATGTGAGATTTTTTCATCGAAATGTATGTAAATTTACTTTTAATTGATTACCAAATATGGCGCTGGTACACAACACGCAGCCAACATGCGGACAAGGTTCATTCCGGCGCATGGCATTCCTTTGACAGTTTGATTGCTACAGATTATACTAAATAAAAATTTAAAAAATTGTTAAAAAAGCGCCAAAAATATTTTTTTTTAACAAAAATACGACGAAATTTAAATGGGACAATACGGTAGGCACCAGATTTCAACAGAAATCTTCAAAATCGGTTCACTCAGTCGATTATTCAGAGAAATAGACACAAAAAATGCAGTTAAAATGGAACCTTCTTTGTTGTTATCGGTAAAATTATACAATGAAATAGTCAATAAAAATGACGCTATTGACATATTTTCCAATAGTCTTGACAGTTTTCGTCGCTTAGTCCTTGCTGCTCTGCGTAGCACCTAAGCCGCACTTTTCTCTGATAATTTAGTTTCTGTATGTTTTTGTTGTAATCTTTTTTTTTTTCTGTTTAGATAAAATTTTTTCGTTAAGTTAATCTTGCGCACTAGATAGTAATTTGTGTATCCATAGAATAGATTTATACACAGAACAATATTTGATGTACATTGTTACTGCTGCTCTTGTATTAGTGTATAAGTTGTTTGGAAACCAATAAAAAAAAAAAAAAAAAAAAAAAAAAAAAAAAAAAAAAAAAAAAAAAAAAAAAAAAAAAAAAAAAAAAAAAAAAAAAAAAAAAACATAAAAAAAAAAAAAAAGGGTCACCGATATTCCTTTGAAGAACTTTGAGTTTCATATATATTTAAATGAGGGAGAGGGCTCAAAACTGCATGCGACGGATATTTGGGAAAAATAAATTCTCGCGATATGAAAAAGTTAAAAATAATTTTGAATTACAAGTTGAATTACAAGAAAATATTACGGATCACACTTTTTAACAGTTACATTGCAATTTAATGGTTTTTACAATCTTATAGTGGTCTTATTATATGAATATGTTTAGAAATTAAAGACTATTAACGGATTCTAAACGCGATTTATTCACGATTTTTGTACGACTAGTGACCATGCCCACTGTAAAGTGTTCGAAACGTCGGTTTAAATAATATAGTCAATTAATCGCGTTTAAAATCCGTGAAAAAGCCTTAATTTCTAAACGTATCACATTCGCGTAAAATCAAACAAAAGAAAATACTATAAAAATATATATTCCACCACAGATAATATAATATATTGTCGCCCGCGGCTTTGGCCTCGTTGTCTTCATGGGAGTGAGCTCCTAGGCAAAATACTGGTGTTGAAGGCCCATATCCATCCTTACCCTTCCTAGTCCTTTCCTTTATTCCTCTCGTCAATCCTTTCTTAAACCCCTTCCAATTTGAAGTCGGCAATCCGTCTGTAGAGGCTTAAGGTCTGCAATGGATCTTGCGCCTCTCCAAATGTCCACGGGCGGTGGTAGCGCTTACCATCAGGCGACCCACCAGCTCCCTGGCTGACAATGACAAAATTATAACATACTAGCTGCGCCACGCGGCTTCACCCGCATAATGTCGTATCCCGTAGGAATATCGGGATAAAAAGTTGCCTATATGTAATTCCAGTTGTCCAGCTGTCTACGTACCAAATTTCATTGCAATCGGTTCAGTAGTTTTTACGTGAAAGCGCAACAAACACACACACATCCTTACAAACTTTCGCATTTATAATATTAGTAGGATAGTAGGATGACAATCCATGGAATGTTGTCGGTTAAGAACCACAGGTCAGTTCATTGGCATCATTGTTATGTACATGTTACATATTATGTAGAATTAAAATGTAAAATTGATATTATTTTAAAAGAGCAACTACAGAGTCTCTTGTCGGCTCTTCTCTGTAGAAGCTGCCTCCGAACCGGTGGTAAATGTTAAAACTGTGTTTTGACGATTTAAAAGCGCTTCTATGAGAAGTCGAATTAAATAAATAAATAAGAAGCCGGGGTGGACCACTAGTTCTATATTTACTCGATAACTTCATGGATTGGTTAAGCTTATTGACGTGATTCTTTATGTATTTGATAGGGCATTGTTGTCATTGTCCTTTCTTCATTTTTCAATTTTTTTTTCTTTATTTCAGTGAACTTATTATAGAAAAGAAGAAAACTTTGATGATGTTATTCAAAATTGTTTATAAATAGATAATGGGTTTATTCCCAGGGTGAACCCCCAGTTCACCCACGGGTCCGCGCTAAGTAGCCCTTCAGACTGGCATCGAGCTGGGTTATATTCCATTAGTGACAGAAGATGAAAGAATTGGAAAATTTTGAAAGATATGATAAAATTAGGCGGGATTCGAATTCGCGTCTTTTTGCCTAACCGTAGCAACGCCTAGCCTCTCAGCCACCCGTGATCCCACCAGTAATCGAATCTCTTCTACTCTATCGGTTATATGCGCCTAAGGGGCACCCCGCTCCACCGACACCCCAGAATTTGTCATTTATAAGCATTTCGATGCTATGAAACTAAAAAAAAAATTACTAAATAATTGTTAATAACCGATGAATAAGATTGATTTACTAAGAAGACCGACATTTAATTTTCTACCGACTTCCAAAAAGATTAATTTGAATACTGATTTCTCTTATGTGGCCTCATCGGTCTAATTATATTAATTGAAAATAATATTATACTAAGACTATAAAAATAACATCACTATAGGTTATACTCAGTGGTTATATCACTGACCGGTCACCCATCCAAAATCTGACCGCGCGTCAGGTTGCTTAACCCGCATAGCATCGTACGATAGAAACCAATTTTCGAAATAGGTAATATAATTAAAAATGTCGTTTCAAGGGCGGTACATACACGGATGTTATTATATTTCATTCATTAATAAAAAAAAATAAAGGCAGGTACTTATCTACGACCGTTTTCATTTTGTCGTGACGATATTATGTCGTGTCCGTAAATAGAATCGAATGAGTGGAAAACCACGTTTAATAATTTTTTTTTACAATGTTCCACTATTTCATTAAAAATCAAATTTAATCATCAAGAATTAATCAGAATCAAATTAAATTATAATAATAATTTTAAAAATTAAAACAAACAAATTATTTGTTGTTACTATTTTCGGCATAGTCGTTCCCATAAGTTTCCATAGAATAAAACCTTATGTCCTTTGTCATGTCTCAAAGCTACCTTGTCACCAAATTTCATCCAAATCAGTTCAGTGGTATAAGCGCGAATAAGAGACAGACAATCATATACGTAGACATTATTAGAATTACTGCTGTTCTGCCTCACGTTATTCAGTCCTACGCGATACGCACACAAAATTTCATGACAATCGCTTCATCCGTTTCCTAGGAATATGGAAACGAACATGCGACACCAGAGTTTTATATTTAGAGATCCGTTGTCTTTAATTACAAGAAACTGGCTTGTCAGAATGTATGTGAGTTGACACCTCCATCCGGTGTTAGACCTAGAATTCCTCTCAAGGTGGCAGCCGCCAAGGCTGCGAGACAACTCCATAATCTATACAAAGAAAGATGAAAAGGAAGACAATTTATCGAATAATTAGAACATTATCATAATTTCCCGTGGTACAGCACAGCAGGTAAACAAAATATGTATAAATATGATTATTAATTAATTACATGTATAATCACAGTAGAACTTTATATAATGTAATACCTTCCTTATAACCTGTGAATCACAATAAATCATTTTGAATTGAATTGAATTGAATTAAATATTATTCAGCCAATTGCACTCAATGAAGATACTATTTAATGGAAAAGCGACAATCAGTCAAGAAGATTTCTTATGAAAACATTGTTAAACCGATTGCAATGAAATTTGGTACGTAGACAGCTGGACAACTGGAATAACATATAGGCAACTTTTTATCCCGATGTTCCTACGAGATACGGACTAACGCGGGTGAAACCGCGGGGCGCAGCTAGTATTAATATAGTCATACAATACACACATAATATGCGCCAACAATGATAAACTTGATTTAATTAACGAGTCAGTAATTGAAATACATTAAACTATTCTGAACCGACGACCGACCGACCAAAACGAAGGCGGTTTTCAAATCGAGTATTTTTATCTGACTTTGTAACTTAATAACTCTGTTTTTGACTGATTGCCGTGAGACCATTTTGTATTTGTGTAAATTAGGTCCTATTTCAAAATCTGGACCTAGCACCTCCCCCCCCCCCTCCAGTAGAGTTGGTGACATTTTTTTATAGAAAAGAAATACATAATTTAACAATTTGTTTTTTCTACAAATGCATTTAGAACTGTCAAGCTATTCAATATATTTAATCATTACATAGTATAAAACTAAGTCGCTTTCTCTGTCCCTATGTCCTTATATATGCTTAAATCTTTAAAACTACGCAACGGATTTTGATGGGTTTTTTTTTAATAGATAAAGTAGTTCAAAAGGATGGTTTATATGTATAACATCTATAAAACTACTCCAAATTAAACGCGTGCGAAGCCGCGGGAAAAAGCTAGTATTCGATAAAATGGAAAATATTAATGGCGGCCAATATGTTCTGACATTTCCGTGCATTCTGTTAAATGCGTTGGATTTAATTACTTAGTTAATGCCATTTTGTAATCCGCTTCAAAAATCTCCTGTCATATTAATTATCCGGAAGTTTGTATTGATTTTTTTTTAATTTGCTCTTATTTTAAGTTTGGTAAACTAATATCCTATCCTACAAATATTATAAATGCGAAAGTTTGTGAGAATGTGTGTGTTTGTTGCTCTTTCACGCAAAAACTACTGAATCGATTGCAATGAAATTTGGCACGCAGATAGCTGGACAACTGGAATAACATATAGGCAACTTTTTATCCCGATATTCCTACGGGATGCCGACTTACGCGGGTGAAACCGCGGGGCGCAGCTAGTTTGATATATATGTAAAGTTTAATTTTGCTATGAGACTGCATTATTGATTTCATTGAGTTGTTATTATTTAAATTTTGCGAAAAATATTGCTGCTTTGATGGTTATAGTTTATAATATAAGTGTTGATGAAGAGTTCTGGGTTTGATTATTCTTTTTTTTTTTTTTTTTTATGTCATAGCGGGTAACTAAGCTGGTGGTTCTCCTGATGGTAAGCGATCACCACCGCCCATGAATATTCGCAAAGGTTGGGCCTCTGCGAATGCGCTGCCCGCTTTTTTGGGGTAAGGGAAAAGGAATGGATTAACGACTGGAAAGAAGGAATAGACTGGGACGGGTGAGGAAAAGGAAACGGGCCATTGATTATTCGTGAAGACGAGAAAATAGAATATTATTTTTATTGATTTTAATTTTAACAAGAAATATGGGAAAAAATTCAACAAGAAGTCATTGTCAATCCACATTAATCTGCACGTGTAATTAATTGACTATTAATAAAAATTTCAATGTTTTAAATTAATATTTACATACATTTCAACTTCAATAAATGAAAAAATAATATTATTTCGATAATCTCAATTCATATTTCTAAATCGCTGTTAAAATCGATCGTATCGATATCGATCGTCACGACGTATCGTAAACCGGTTTCAAATATGTGGTATATAACCTCAAACGCTTCCTACATACGGCTGTGTGAATTTCGAAAAAATGTCGAAGGGAAGTCGTCGCCATTTTAAATTGCTGATTTTTTTTTTGGTTGCGTAAGCAAAAACATATTTATACTGCATTTTGTTCTGCCCGCGCTTGTTTTAATTTGATTGGGAATATTTTCCCATCCTTGGAGTATTTTTAAATGGAGTTCGCAAGGGAAAGTACCACACCCCCACAGAAGACCGCCGTGAAATAGCATACTGCTGTTTCGTTCGGTAAGTGGGGGAACCAGAGATCTGTATTCGTTTCCTAACCCTTTCCAGTCTTTTCCTTTATTCCTCTCGTCAATCCTTTCTTAATCCCTTCCCAATCAAGTCGGCAATCCATTTGTAGAGGCGTAAGGTCTGCAATGGACCTTATGCCTCTCTAAATGTTCATGGGCGGTGGTAGCGCTTACCAGGCGTCCCACCAGCTACATATCCATCACGTAGTGTCTCAATTCATGGAGAATATGATATATCCATTGTATCATTTCATAAGTTTACCTTATTATCCTGATTAGGGTATAAAATGACTATAAAATGACTTTAAATTTCCTTACGTATACTCTTTATAAGAGCAAGTGAGACAATTTAGTTGATTCTATCATTATAGGCTTTTGGCTATTGCTTTTTTTAACTATATGTATAATTGTGGTAGTCGAGCACGCTTCGGCACGAATTGGGCCAGCTCGCACCGGGGAAGTACCACACCCCCACAGAAAACCGGCGTGAAATAGTGGCATGCCACTGTGTTTCGTACGGTGAGTGGGGGAGCCGGAGGCCCGTCTCCTTTTCCTCACCCGTCCTAGTCCATTCCTTCTTTCCATTCTTTTTTAATCCTTCCCTTTTCCCTTACCCCATAAACGCGGGCAGCTCATTCGTAGATGCACTACCTTTGCGAATGTTCATGGGCGGTGGTGATCGTTTACCATCAGGCGAACCACCAGCTCAGCTGCCCGCTATGACATAAAAAAAAAAGTTGGTTAAAGACATTACATCCCTTTGTAACGAATTCGCAGAGGCACGAGTGTCCACGAGCGGTGGTGATCGCTTACCATCAAGCGACGCACCAACTCTCACACTATCACATCTTTCACAATAATTATGCAACACTAGCTGCGCCCCGCAGTTTCACCCGCGTAAGTCCGTATCCCGTAGGAATATCGGGATAAAAAGTTGCCTATATGTTATTCCAGTTGTCCAGTTGTCTACGTACCAAATATCATTGCAATCGGTTCAGTAGTCTTTGCGTGAAAGCGCAACAAACGCACACACATCCTTACAAACTGTCGCATTTATAATATTAGTTGGATTAATAGGAATCTATCAATGTTTTTTTTCTATCTTTCAAAGCCGTCTCATTAAAATAAATTCACGACAATCTATTTTCCTTCCTGCCATAAAAAATCCAGGAAAGCGAACCAGGAAAACCCAAACTGGTAATTGTTAGAAGCCAGTAATACCAGGTATTGTCCCACGCCCTTCTGTATAATATAGACAATTAAAGAGGCTCTTTCATGTCAAGGCATCGAGATCAGTGTTGGGGCACGTGTTCTTGATTGCTTTTAGAAAGAAAGAAAGAAAGATCAATTTATTTTAACACACACAAACACACATACATACATAAAAATAAAAAAAATAAAAATAAAAAAATCAATGAAAAAAAAAACCTTTCTACCTAATCAAACTCAACACAATTCATTTTAAGTAACTCAACTCTGTCTGCTTGGTACAGTGGTTAACGTGTGCGTAGAACCGAAGGGTCATGGGTTCAATACCCGGTGGGGACGTACAAAAAACAAGTCTTGGTCTGGCAGGACACAGAAGGCTGATCACAAAATTGTCGATAAAGAAAATCGATCGGTGAAACAGATACATCATCTGCCCCATACCCCACTAGACCCCAGGGGATTTCACAACTCTGTCACGAAAGAATCTATTGTTATCTACGCTTCCTTTATTCATCATCAGCTCATAGATGTTCCCACTGCAGGGACTCAGGCCTCGGGTCGCGGATGAATTATGACCAGCTCCATGGCCCCTTCACTTAAACGGCTCGAGGGCTCCTTCCCCGGGGGCCGGTATCTACGCAAGATTAAAGAAAACGAGGACTCGGGGTCTCGGGACTCGGGGACTCGGTGCGGAAAGCATTTCAACAGAGATGAGCCGGCAAAAAGCTCTGTAATTTAGAAATTAAAAACTTTTTAACGTGGTCCGTTTCCTTTTCCTCACCCATCCTAGTCCATTCCTTCTTTCCAGTAGTTAATCCTTTCCTTTCCCTTACCCCATAAAAGCGGGCAGCGCATTCACGGAGGTACTACCTTTGCGAATGTTTATGGGCGGTTGTGATCGTTTACCATCAGGCGAACCACCAGCTCAGCTGCCCGCTATGACAAAAAAAAAAGTGGTCACGGGGAGACTGACCTCATCGTGACCACGCTCGCTGTAAAGTGTTCGAAACGTCGGGTTAATAATATAATGAATAAATCGCGTTTAAAAAAAAAATAAATGTTTTTAATTTCTAAATGTATAATACTCGCGTTAAATCAAACGCAAGAAAATACTAGCTCTGTAATTGCTCGTTTACATATGAATTCTACATAATATGTAACATGTACATAACAATGATGTCAAAGAACTATCCTGTGGTTCTTAAGCGACAACACTCCATGGGTTCTCAACGTTTAATCTAAATTTACTGTTATTAAAATTGATTACTACAACTTTAATGAATTCTTTTGCATTAAATTATTTGAATATTATAATAGTATAATAGTGTTAATATAATAGTATTATAGTTATAAATTTTCAATCAACGTGTCGAATTTAGTTCATAATGGAATCTGTTTTCTAGATTTCGCCGAGCGGAACGCGCCCTATGATCCGAAACGGCTCTAATTAGCACAGAACAATACTTAATTATAAATTAAAACTAATTAGGTAACCTTCGCATTACGATGGGTTTGAGGTTTTAATAGTTTATATAGATATCTTCACATCCCAAAACTCCATGTGTTTTATTCTCTACTATCTGTTCGCCCCGGTTTCGGCCGTGGTACATACATAAAAAAAAACAGTGGTGGCTCAGTGGTGAGGACCTCGGACTTCAAAATCGATAAGTCGGGGTTCGAGACCGGGCGAGCGCGCAGGAAATAAATTGATTTTTCAATTTATCTGCGCATGTGGATAACATCACCACTGTTTAAACGGTGAAGGAAAACATCGTGAGGAAACCGGCATGTCCAAGAATCAAAAGTTCGACGACATGTGACATCTGCCAACCCGCACTTGGCCAGCGTGCTGGATTATGGCCTGAACCCTCATAGGTAGCCTGTGTCCAGGAGTGGGAACATATATGGGCTGATGATGATGACATACATATATAGCTTATGTCACTCAGTGATGTATTCTTATGGTGAAAGAATTTTAGAAATCGCACCAGTGGTATTTCGTGATTACATTACAAACATAAAAAATTTCCTCTTTACAATAGTAATATATATATATATATATATATTTCAGACTACCAACGTGCCCCGACTTTGCACGAGTACAATATTGCGTTTAACATACACAAAATATCCTCATCAATATCTATCTATCTATCTGCTAAGAACACCCACATAAATCCGTTGCGTACTTTTAAAGATCTAAGCTTACATAGGGACAGATAGACAGAGGGAAGCGACTTTGTTTCATGCAATGTAGTGATATTTGTTATAATTAAAGAAATAAATACGAAAATTATTTCCTACAAAAACTCACATTAAAAACCACTTTATCTAAAATATACAATTGAATGGAGATCCTCTTTTTGGGGATGTCGGTTAAATTTATGAAAAATAAGTGTAATACGCATGATAAATATGATTCAACTAGTTAGCTCGCGGTTTCACCCGCATACGTCTGTATCCCGTAGAAAAATCGGGATAAAAAGTTGCCTGTATGTTATACCAGTTATCCAGCTGTCTACGTACCAAAATTCATTGCAATCGGTTCAGTAGTTTTTGCGTGAAAGAGCAACAAACACACACACATCCTTACAAACTTTCGCATTTATAATATTAAAAAGGATACAACTTATAGTAGAAACAGAAAGGGGATAAACACAACGATACTATAATTATTTTTATGATAAGAAGGGTTTAGTCCTAACAAGCTAGCAAGTGTCCAAGCAAGTGCAAAAAAATTGCTCCCCCATCCAATTTGTAACCGTGCCAACCGTTGCTTAACCTCGATTTTTTTTTTTATATTTCTTTTAGCTGCGACAGAAACACGTCAGTCTGATACTGCCCCGCCCGCGGCTTCGTCTACATTGTCTATAACTTAATAAATTATTACCTTTCTCTTGAACTCTATCTATTCGAAAACCGCATCAAAGTCCGTTGCATTGTTTTACAGATAGTGACAGACGGACGGACAGCGGGAAGTGATATATTGCAACAGATAGTGTATTTAATAAGTAATGGTCGCTAACTAGGACGAGGTTTTGTCAAATTACTTTATAGTATATGCGCTAAAAGCAGATCGTGCAAATTAAATAGCAAAAGAACTATGTAATATTATATAAAGAACTATGTATATATTCTTGTGTTTGATTTTACGCGAGTTTTATACATTTAGAAATTAAAGACTTTTTAACGGATTTTAAACGCGATTTATTTATTTATTACGCGACTGAGACTGAGTCTCCCCGTGACCACGCTCGCTGTAAAGTGTTCGAAACGTCGCGTTAATAATATAATGAATAAATCGCGTTTAAAATCCGTTAAAAAGTTTTTAATTTCAAAAAACACAGAAAAGTACACACTTTTTTGAAGTCGGTTAAACTCCATAAGAAAGCTATTCGTACAACAAAATGCTAATAAATATACAAATTTTGAATTGAATTTTTTTTATACACAATTTATATATTTATTAATTATACATGTTATATCTACTTGTCCGATACATACTATGTCACACACAAGGACATTTAACGTGTGTTTATACGTAGTTAAACACTTGCTTAACAAGCCTCTGGCGCTGTGATAGACAACAAAAAATAGTCTATGTCACAGAACAATGAATCTTCCTTCCGGAGAATGAATCATCAAAATCGGTCTTCTAATTTCAGATTAACCAACAAACAAACTTTCCTACGCACCTTCAACCTTACTTATATTCTGTATGTGTTTGTTTGTTTATCTTTCACGACCGAACAAAAGGATTATTTGTTTTAATTGTGTCATTCAAAAGGTTGGTTTACATATGCAATAACATCTATTAAACAGCTTAGAATTTAAGCCGCTAGCAAGCTATTAAAATATAAGGTTAAACTTCAATTTAAGTACTTTACGCAATGTTATGTGACGTCGATGTTTGTCTGCGTGTGTGTCTGTGGAATCGTACTAACGGATGCACAGATATCGATGTAGTATTATGGATTTGAAAGCCAGTTTTCAATGGATCTCACAATGGATATGCAAGTATTTTAAAAATGGGTCCGACTAGTGGATTCATAGATATCTAAATCTGGCACTATATGACCTAGTTGTATATATATATATTGAGTATTATAATACAAGATGACCGACGTTACAAATTAGGGCTGTGGTTTTTGATGTGAAACATCTATAGCCGCACGAAAAACAGATTTCTGGCGTGGCGACGCATGCCGTGGCGACGCGTCGCCACGCTGAATGATAGTGTATAATATATGCAGTCTATACGCAGTAGTGTGTACGGTGTCATATTTTATTTTATCGTTATGACATATTTAGTTCCTGTCACAGTCTATTCTTTGCGTATTTATTTTATAAAATAATGTCAATGTTTATCTCATACTATTAAAGTTGGCAGTATTGTCAACACTAGTATTGCAAAGAGGAAAGATTTGTATGTTTGTAACTTTATCGCCCGAAAACTGCTTGAACGATTTCAAAAATTCTTTCACCATTCGCAAGCCGCAACTTCACTGAGTGACATAGGCTATAATGTACCACGGGCGAAGCCGGGGCGAACAGCTAGTAAAACAAATTTAAAAACTTACAGTCGATGTATTTAACCAGTGTAAGCCGAATGTTTGTGAATATACTTAAATTACGTGATTTCTGAGTAATGATAAGGACACGATCATAATGTAAAGTATTTGTCCATTAAGTACTATTAATTCGACTGCAAGAACTAGAACGAGTTCTCACACATAAACAATCCGCCAATCAGCGGTCTCGGTTGACTCTGTCGGTACACGACGCCGCACACATGCGTACGTGTCATCCCTCGGAGAAAGAATACGCGATTTATTTGAAATTTATTTATTTTATCTAAAAATTAAAACACTATTAAATTACTATGTTATTTGAAGAATCATTTGGCATAAAAAAAAATGATTATCCGTATGTTATAATACTTTTAAATCATTTTATATAGAGGTATGAATGTGTTTTCTTTTAATTTGTTTGTTGTTTTAAACACACTATCAAAACACTTCTTATTGTGTACACTGTATTCCTGAATTTTTAATTTTAGTTACTTCCGCTTGACTTGGGTTGCTTGGAAGAAATTGCTATTGAGCAATAAAGCCGCCCTTTGCACGACATTTCCTACTTTATTATTTTATTGTTTGCATTTGTGTGGATATTGCATTGATTTCTTTCATTCATTATCAAATTAGCATATATCCTGAGCTATATCATACGCTTATCTGTATTTATTTTTGGTCATATAGTGCCGCTAAAGTTAGTGTTTTGTTGGGTAATCAATTGAATCTCACTATTATTGACCAGAAAGTTTTTTAAGTAATGAGTAAGGCATGACCATAAAAGTGTGATCTAATTTTCCTCGTCTTAACGGGAGAGATTCCTCTGCGAATGTGTTGCCCACTCTAACGAGTAGGGGATAAGGAAAGGATTGACGAATTGAAAGAAGGAATGGACTGGGAAGAGTGAGGAAAAGGAGACGAACCTCCAGACACACGTAACACGCATTATTCACTTGTATGTCTGTTTGTAACAGACTCCTTTGGATTCGATTTTGACCCAAATGGACAGATTTAATTCAATCTTTGTACACTTATATCGGATCGGTGACGATACAATTTCATATGTTTATCTTATTATCCTGGGGATCGGCGGGATTAAATAATTTCCTTACGTTTCATATTTCATCATTCAGATGTCAAATTATATATTAATAATAATAACAGAGTTTTTTTTTATATTTTAATTATTTAAGATAATTTACCGTCACATTTTGACGTGACAACGTCTTAAATTAGGTTGCGGCTCGGAGTCACTCATGAAAAAGTGTAACGCCCGGTAACGTTACGATGAGTCACCGAACTATGATCGGTCCGCCGCGCGCGCAGCACTAGAGAATTAGGCGCATTGAATCGGCGCGTGCTTGTGTCTCTGTCTCTGTCTTTTTAGTAAACAAAATATATTTTCTATAGTTTAAATTTGTGCAATTCTTATTTTCATTCAATTCCTTGTTCCTATTGTGCAATTTAATAATATTCGTATCAATAAATATTCTACCGAGAAAAAGACGTTGTCACGTAAAATCTTCGCCCGTAAAACCGACTTTACAGGCAACCATTTTTTATTTTCAGTTGCATTTGAAGACTTACATATAAGAAGCAAGTGAGACAATTTAACTGATTCTATCTTTAAAGCGATTTTTTAAGTTTTAGCTTAAAACAGAAAACCTTTAATCACCATTGTAACCAACGTTTAACAATAACATCTCGATATCCGATAACTGAGTTTACGTAACCGTCCGTCTCCGTTTAGTCCAGTTAGTGCTTGTAGGGTCATAATGAAAGACCTAGTCATTCTAATTAACTTCTGTACGGTTTTCGCTTTGAAAAATAAAATCGAGTGCGGGTATAAGGTATTTATTTAAATATATATGTAAATCTATAGGTATTTAGGTAATTTTTGATTTTAATATTTGCACACCCAAACTTTGGGTAGAATGTATTAGCCGCAGAATATTGTAATTAGATCTATAATTTGTAACTACATTCTTGCAAATAAATTTAATTTGAATTTGAATTTGAATTTGAATTTAATCATACAAGCGGTAGTTTTATTATATTTATAATATTAGTAGGATGCTTGAATCTTAATTATACAAGACTCTTTAAAACAACTGTACCCTACATTCCGATTCGAAATATCCAGTTCATCAAATTCCAATCGGAATATTTTCCCACGGAAACAGTTCCGTGGGCAAAATGTTCCGAAAATTTCCGGTCTGTTTCAGCAATGCCCCCAAACCAGAGATGGTGCCCTGAATGTCCATATAATAGCCCACTCGCACATGGATGCGGGTTGGGTGAAGACTTTTGATGAATATTATTTCGGCAGTAAGTACTTAAAGTGAAGTCCCGTGTCCCCTACTGGGGTATGGGGCAGATGATGTACATCTGTTTCACTGATCGATTTTCTTTATGGACAAGTAGGTGATCAGCCTTCTGTGTCCTGCCAGACCGAGACATTTTTTTTTTGCGTCCCCACCGGGAATCGAACCCAGGACCCCTGTACCAAGGAGGCGGGACCGCCTCCTTGGCACAGTGGTTAACGCGTGAGCGTGGAGCCGAGGGGTGCTGGGTTCAATTCCCGGTGGGGACGCAAAAAAAAAAAAAAGAAAATCAATCAGTGAAACAGATGTACATCATCTGCCCCATACCCCACTAGGGGACACGGGACTTCAAAAAAAGTAAGTACTTAAATTGATTGTATGCTTATCTATTTTGCCCTGTCGCTAAACCACAAGCTTTATTCTATTTTTAATGGAGCTGGTGGGTCGCCTGGTAAGCGCTACCACTGCCCGTGGACATTTGGAGAGGCATAAGGTCGATTGCAGACCTTTCGCCTCTACAAATGGATTGCCGACTTGATTGGGAAGGGATTAAGAAAGGATTGACGAGAGGAATAAAGGAAAGGACTGGGAAAGGTAAAGAAATGGATATTGGCTTTTTTTCATATTAAGATGTTTTCATAAAAACTAGCTATCCACCGTTAGACAAAGAAATATAGGGTTAAGATGTTTCAAAGTGGTAAAGGCTAAGTCACTCTACCCTATCGGACACAAAAATCATATCATAATCGTCTCATTGCTTCACATCACTTTTACATCTATAACATTAGTAAGGACTAGCTACGCCCCGCGGTTACACCCACGTACGTCCGTATTCCGTAGGAATATCGGGATAAAAAGCCTATATGTTATTCCAGTTGTCCAGCTGTCTACGTACTAAATTTCATTGCAATCGGTTCAGTTGTTTTTGCGTGAAAGAGCAACAAACACACACACATCCTTACAAACTTTCGCATTTATAGTATTAGTAAGGATGTAACACCTATTTCTAGACTTATTCCTAGACTGTCTGTTCTGAATGACTCTACATATTATTTCAGATAAAACATATATATTTTTTATATATATTTTTATTTGTTTTCAGCCAAAACAGCAATAAGCACAGCCAATGTACAACTTATCTATCATTCGGTTCTCTCTGAGCTATTACATGATAAACGGAGAAAGTGAGTATACCCGTTCCCGATGTCCCGCTAAACAAACAAACAAAGTAATGATATTCGAAACTGTTTCACATAGTCAGAACTAAATCAAAATGTAACCACTTGGAAGGCACCAGCTTTCAAATAAAAAAATAATCATAAAAATTGGTTCATCCAGTAACAAGGTATGAGGTAACAAACACAAAAAATAGTCGGATTGATAACCTACTTTTGGGAACTTTGGATAAAAATAACAATAATGTTACATACGTGGTCAAATAAGTAACTTATTTAAAAATAGTTTTTGCCCGCGGCTTCGCTTTTGCTAATTTCGGAGTAGTTTATCACATACATGTCTTGAATCATTATCTATTAAAAAGCCATCAAAATTCGTTGTGTAGTTGTAAACATCTAATCATACATACATACACAGAGACGCGGGATACAATGCTTTATACTATGTAATGATTATACCTTCTGTAAACAACGCCTTAAAATATAAATGTACAAGTATTTATCAAAACTAATTAACAATGAGATAACTTCAATAAAACTTTAAGCGAATCAAAATTTTGTTATTTTAAATTAATCGAATTCAATCGCAGCTTTTTTAATTAACTTATTTTACGGATAAACAAACATACGGAAATTTCATTCAGTATAAAACAATACTGTAACGGAATTTCCTAATTGAAACAATTATTTTGATTTATTTATTATAAATTGTTCTTGAAACTTCCTTGAAATTTATATTATTATTTTTGATATCTTGTGTTGTATGTCGTATATTTTGATTATGGTGGTGGTAGTGGTGATGATGACATGTTGATTATGGCGATTATAATGGATTGTGATGATGATGATGGTCATGACAATGATAATGACATAATCATTATTAGCGATAATGGTGATAACGATAGAGAGAATTTTGATTATTATAAAATTGATGATGATGATGATGATAACTATGAAAAATTATAATGCTGTTGTTGCTAATTCAGTTATTTTCCCGCCAGATTCACGTTCTCCGAAACAGCATATTTCTGGCGCTGGTGGAAAGAACAGCGCGGTGGTACCAGGTCCACGTTCAAGAGCCTGGTGGCGGAAGGTCGGGTGCAGTTCGCTGGTGGTGGCTGGGTGCAGTCTGATGAAGCTACTGCACATTATATGCAGCTGATAGATCAGTACACTTGGGGCTTGAGGTAGAGCATCAACAGTAGTGTGCCAATTAAGAATGGGATTGACATAGCGCCATATTGTGACGTCATGACCAAACATAAACCAAACATAAAATAAAAAAAAAACCTTAATTACAATAATGCATAATAGGGTTTTAAAAGTAAATTTATCATATGATAAATTTACTTTTCATGATTTGAATGATATTTGACGCATAGTTTCTTGGCGTTCCTATTCTGAAATAGTTTTCAAAGTACTTAATTTAACTAGCTGTTCACCTCGGCTTCATTCGTGGTACATATAAAGTCTGTGTTACTCAGTGAAATATAATATTTCAACGTATATTATACATTATTAGCGGTCCGCCCCGCTCCTTCACTCGTGGTTCCTCTTCCTTCGCTCGTGGTAGTTAAATAGCTTATAGCGCTCAGGAAACTCGAATATAACCAAAGATGAAAGAATATTTGAACCGGTCCAGTGGTTCCTGAGATTAGCGCGTTCAAACAAACACTTCAGGCTTATTCAAATTTCCATGAGGTAAGGAAAAACAAAGGACTGACGACTGGAAAGAAGGATTGGACTGGGATGGGTGAGGAAAAGGAAATGGGCCCCTGGGTCCACTTACCGTAAAACACAGTAGCATGCCAATATTTTATTACGGTTTTCTGTGGAGGGTGTGGTACTTTTGATGAGAGTTTATCACAAAGGTATCTTCTTTCAGGAAACACGTAGCCTTGCTAATATTTTACGAGGGTTTTCTGTGGGGGGTTGTGGTACTTTTCATGAGAGTTTGTCACAAAGGTATCCTCTTTCAGGAAGATCAACGACACTCTGGGACCCTGCGGTAAACCTAAAGCGGCGTGGCAGATAGATACGTACGGACATACAAAAGAACACACGTCGCTTCTAGCGCAAATGGGATACGACGGTCTCTTCATAGGCAAGTATCTAACTCTAACTCATACTCAAAATAAAAAACATTATACAAACTTTTGAGTGTGTTGTGTCGTGGAGTCGAGCACGCTTTTGAGGAATTGGGCGAGCTCGGATCGGAGAAGTATCATACCCCCACAGAAGACTGGCGTGAAAGGGTAGCATACTGCTTTGTTTCGTTCGGTGAGTTGGGGAGCTGGAGGTGCGTTTTCTGTTCTTTACCCTTCCTAGTTCCTTCCTTTAATCGCTCTTCAATTCTTGCTTTATAAGGCTGGCAATCCATTTGCATAGGCGGATATGCCTAAATGCTGGTGGTCACTTCCCATCAGGCGAACCACCAGCTCAGTTGCCCACTACGACATAAAACATGTCAGTTGATGAATTTAGTATCTATTTAATCTAAAATTGTATAGTAGGTCAAGAGATTTTTTGTATGAGCGAGCTAATCTAAAGAACTCCTCGACAGACTCCTTTCAGGGAACTGGCTTAATTCGTGCCGAAGCGTGCTCGACTCCCACTCAGAATTTATACATAAATTGTAAAAACAGTATTTGTGTTTCCCAGGAAGAGTGGACCACAAAGAAAGAGAAGCGATGATAGAAGAAGACAGAATGGAATTCATGTGGAGAGGGAGCGATGTGCTTGGTAACTTAAACCTAACTTGAACTTTAATATTAATAAGCTATTCGCTCGCGTAGTTGAAGGAAAAAATATATAGACCTGGAGATTTCCCCGCATCCTGTATCGTTCCCAATTTCCGGTATAAAAACTGTCCTTAGTCTTTTCTCGATTTAACTATCTCTGTATCAAATTTCATCCAAATTGGTTCAGCCGTTCTTGTGTTATAAATTGTGTAACTAACTAAATTCGTACTAGCTGAGCCACGCAACTTCGTCAACCGAGTTTCTCCGATGAATGTACTGAATATTTATCAGTACCATCAAGACAAATTAACGAATTTTTTGTCGCGAGTGAGCCCACGGGACAAAACTAGTTCATATTTCTGCCTCTATGTTCACTCTAATATATTAATAACCTAATATAATACGATGTGAACATCGTTCAGATTTAATCAAATGCTGTTTGATACAGAGACTAGCCTCATAATAAAGCTAGCCTGCTTTAGCAGGTTTGTTTCCTTTTTTCCCTATATCCCAGTCCATTCCTTCTTTCCAGTCAATCAAGTTTCCTTTTCTTATCCCCTTCCACTAAAAGCGGGCAGCGCATACGCAGAGGCACTACCTCTGCTCTGTCCACGTGCGGTGGTGATCGCGCACTATCAGGCGAACCACCAGCTCGGTTGCCCGCTATATTGAATCTACCAAAACTTGTAGCTTGTAACAATGATAGTATTTTTGTGTGTTTGATATTAAGCGACTCTTATACATTTAGATATTAAAGAATTTAAAACGGATTTTAAACGCGATTTATTCATTATATTATTAACCCGACTGGCTGTAAATTGGGAATAATATAATGAATAAATCTCGTTTAAAATCCGTTTAAAATCTTTAATTTCTAAAAACTAATGATAACATTATCAGGTAAAATGTCGGATATAATGACACACACGCTATACAATCTATACAACGCTCCCGACGGGTTTTGCTTCGACTTCCTCTGCAATGATGAGCCAATCGTGGAGGACACAGATAGCATTGCATATAACGCTGATAAAAGAGTAAGTGATAAGACTTCTAAAAACACTAGCTGACCCGGCAAACGCTGTTCTGCCTTACTTTTGTCATTTAGGGGTATTAAGTATAGAATATTTTTTCACATTATTTAGATAATTAAGAAAGAAAAAGTCGTCAAATCATCAGATTCTATCCTTGTTACCACAATTAGCTACCATTTACCAACAATACTACCAGAATATTGCTGAAGCTACTCGCGAGAAATCAGCTTTTCCTATCCCATCCTATACTATTCTATCCTACTAATATTATAAATGCGAAAGTTTGTGATAATTGATGTATGTGTATGTTTGGTACTCTTTCAAAAACTACTGAACTGATTGCAATGGAATTTGGTACTTGGATAGCTGGACAACTGGAATAACATATAGACAACTTTTGATCCTAATATTCCTACGGGATACAGACTTACGTGGGTGAAACCGCGGGTTAGTTAGTAATATATGACGAATGGTGTACCAGGGATCCTGTACAATCCTATGTAAAGAATTCGTTCAGTGAAACAGATGTATATTGTATGTATGTTTGTTACTCTTTCACGCTGAACCAGTGAACGAAAATCGGTGATACTTGGCAGTTATGGAGCTTATACACAAGAATAATATATAAATATTAATGCATTTGATCACCATTTCGTCCCTTTTTGAAATTGGAACTCTTCAATCATCACCAGGTGAACGATTTCATCACCCAAATAGAAAGGCAAGCGAAATACTACGACCATGATAATATAGTGGTGATGATGGGAGGTGACTTCACTTATCAGAGCGCAGCCAACTGGTTTATGAACATCGATAAGTTGATCAAGTTAGTAACTCCTACTCACTCATACTCACTCATACTCACTCATACTCACTCATACTCAAACTCACACTCTAACTGGAAATTACACTCAATATATTAAAGGTTTTTAAACTTTTTGGACTTCTTTTTGGACTAATCCTACTAATATTATAAATGCGCTATAATAACACTACTGAACCGATTGCAATGAAATTTGTTACGTAGACAGCTGGAAAACTGGAATAACATATAGGCAACTTTTTATCGCGATATTCCTACGGGATGCATACTTACGCGGGCGTAGCTAGTTATTATATAAACTCATCCAAACGTAAGTTGAAATTAAATAAAATTGAAACACATATTACACTTCTCTTCTTCACACTTAATCTCAAACGCAACTCATCATCATCATCATCATCAGCCCATATATTCCCACTGTTGGGAAACAGGCCTCCTATGAGGGTTCAGGCCATAATCCACCACGCTGGCCAAGCGCGGGCAGATGTCACGTGTGGGCGATCTTTTGATTCTTGGACATGCCGGTTTCCTCACAATTTTTTCCTTCACCATTTGAACAGAGGTGATGTTATCCACATGCGCAGATAAATTGAAAAATCAATTTATTTCTTCCACGTATAGATAGTTAGATAGATTGAAGGTTTATTAAAAGAACACATTTAATACACGACAATTACAAAATAAGACAACTAAACAAAGATAAATAAACACACAGAGGTAAAAGCAGGACGGAGACGAATGTGCACTGTGTTCTTAAAAAGGGTCTTGGCTCAGCATAAATGTCAGAGACAATGGGGCCCTGACGCTGATATTCTGTTAGTTATATTTTGCTAATTTATACAATTTATTCATTATACAAAAAACTTTCTTACTGCACGATTTAATGTAACAATTTAAATCAATAAAAAATACGATATTTTTTTTTATGTAATAGCGCAAGCGAGCAGACGGGTCACCTGATGTTAGTACTCCACGTCGCCCAGTTACACCCACAATACCAGGGGTATGGTGTGTGCGTTGCCGGCCTTTAAGAAAGGAGTAAGCTCTTTTCTTGAAGGTCCCCATATCGTAAACGTTTGGGAACACTGCAGGTGGAAGCCGATTCCAAATTTCCGTAGTACGAGGCAAAAAGTTTCTTTTAAAACGAACCGTGGAGGATCGCCAACTGTCCAGGTGGTGGGGATGGTATTTCAGCCTGTGACGTGCGGTACGGTGGTGGAATTCAACAGCAGACAGCGTTCCAAACAATTCCTCAGAGCACATTTATTTTTTTATTTTTTTCAGCCACGTCAATACCCATCCCGCTAATATGTCAGACATTAACATATTTTATTCGACACCATCTTGCTTTTTGAAAGCCATTTATTTATATGGGAAAAGGGACAAGGCGATATTTACTGAAAAGGTAATTAACTCATTATCCCATTCTAATAAAGTGATGAATGTTTGTTACTCACGCGAAAACCACTGATCGGTTTATATGATACTTCACAATGATATAGCTTATATATCAGAATAACAGATGAAATATATAGATGCTCGCCTTTACTGCGGGTTCGCCACGCCACTGCTTAAAATAAAAGAGTAGATACGATTATTTCCATAGCATCATGTCCTATGGAATTCTGCTATGGGGCAGGACAGCGATATTGAAACTATATTTGTATACAAAAAGGGCCATACGTTCTATATATAATTTATGTGCTTCGGACTCTTTAAGAGATAAATAAGAGTACTGTCATTGTACATATTTAATATTTTGTATTAATAATATTGAATTTAATTATGCCATATAAAATGTAAAATAAATTGTACCATATAACTTCATTTCGAAAAAAAAGATTATATTTGTTTGTTTGTATGCGATTTTTACCTTTATTGCTAACTAGCTTTTGCCTGCGGCTTCGGAGTAAAAAATCTTTTTAATTTTTATCATACATATAAACCTTTCACTTGAGTCACTATCTTTTAAAAACATCAAAATCTGTTAATTATTCTGGTAATTTAAAAGATCTAAGCATACAGACACACAGACGGCGGAAAGCGACTTTGTTTTAGACAATGTAGTAATTATCATTCTAGGGTGACCACTTACCCTATGGAAGCGATGCTAATACTTATTGGACTGGATTCTACACGTCTAGACCTAACATAAAATACCTAGCACTTAGAGCTCATATTTATTTACAGGTAAATAATTTAATTAGAATAAATAATAAGTCGTTTATTTTCACATGAAAACACATTATTATGTTACCTCACGCAATAATTTTGTAAGTTAGTCTGTTGCTCGTAAAGGGCTAAACCAAATTTTGATTAAGTTCCTAGTGGTTTTTTAAAGGTCTCAGTGGTAAAGTTTACGAGAAAGTTTCAATACTGCTAATCTTATTTTCATACAGACATTGACGTTTTTGTCTGTTTGTCGAATTAAACTTAGAAACTCCCTAAACAATTTTAGTGTCCTTTTCACGTGTTTATTTTATTAATTAAAATAATCACGTTTAAAGTAAGATTTAATGTATATAAATGTTTTATATTTCATTCGTTTTATGCACTTAGAAACGAGCAGTATTTATTATATATACTAGTTGCCCGGGTAGTGATTTATCGTAATCCTATCCTACTAATATTATAAATGCGAAAGTTTGCAAGGATGTGTGAGTGTTTGTTGCTCTTTCACGCAAAAAGTACTGAACCGATTGCAATGAAATTTGATACGTAGACACCTGGACAACTGGAATAACACATAGGGAACTTTTTATCACAATATTCCTACGGGATACAGACATACGCGGTTGAAACCGCGGGGCGCAGCTAGTTGAAATTACATAACTATCCTATTTCTTAATTGGACTAAACTGCACATAGTGTGCAGATTTGATTGCAATCAGTCGAGTAGGTTACGAGTCTATCGCGGACAAACAATATTACATGTAATTTATATCTATTACTAGCTTTTGCCCGCGGCTTCGCACGCGTTAATTCTGAATATGTTAATAGATGTTATCATACAAAAAAACTATCCTCTATAAAAAAAACCCCATAAAAATCCGTTGCGTAGTTTTAAAGATTCAAGCATACATAGGGACATATGGACAAAGGCGTAGTTTTAAAGGAATACATAGGAACGCAGGGACAGAGAAAGCGACTTTGCTTTATACTATGTAGTGAAGATTACACAATGTCTCTTTTCACCTTTTTTCATTCATTTCTTTTATTCAGGTGGTGAAACAATTGACAGTAATATCAAGAATGAGCGATTCCTATGAACTACACCTGCTGCGTCATGCTGTGAGCCTGGTACTTCACCATGATGGCATTACGGGTATGCTTATATAGGGGAAATAGAAAAATTAAATGAAATGAGAAAGAAGCAATTTATTCATTTTTTTTTTGTATGTCATAGCGCGCAACTGAGCTGGTGGTTCGCCTGATGGTAAGCGATCACCACCGCCCGTGAACATTCGCAAAGGTAGGGCCTCTCCGAATGCGCTGCCCGCTTTTTTAAGGTGAGGGAAAAGGAATGGATTAACGACTGGAAAGAAGGAATGGACTGGGATGGGTGAGGAAAGAGAAACGGGCCTCCGGCTCCCCCACTCACCGTACGAAACACAGTGGCATGCCACTATTTCACGCCGGTTTTCTGTGGGGGTGTGGTACTTCCCCGGTGCGAGCTGGCCCAATTCGTGCCGAAGCGGGCTCGACTCCCACAATAAATATTTATTAAAACAGCTTTCCGGCCCCCAGCTTTGCCGTGTCGCAGGAATGTTTGATTTTAGGGATAAAACTGTCTCTACCAAATTTCAGCATAACGGTTCAACCGTTATTGAGTTCTTAATAGTGTAACTAACACGAATTTCCGTATACATACATACAGATGCGGGGACATCCCCGAGTTAATCCCTTTACGCAGCAAAGCTGGCTAAAAATCGGTTTTTAATATGTATTAAATGTAAGT
>NW_024045131.1:409448-420750 GCF_012273895.1 Zerene cesonia | reverse complement strand
ACAACAACATGATTCGGCGTCAAAGCACTAGGTTGCGCTCTGACGCGTGCTAAGATCACGTTCTGACAAAAGCATAAGAGAGCAGGGTAGAAATTAGACTTTTTCTCTATTACTCGTCTAGTATATTTTTAACCTATTTATTATATATATTATTTATGCAAGTAACGTTATAATACATTATAGATTATTTGCTAAAGGGAACATGCTGTACATCATTCCGATACGCTACTATTGTATTCACGGCCAGCAAGGTCACCGATGTCGCCCGTCATTAATATTTTATCTACCCGCATTGAGAGTGAAAATAATTAAAAGAAACATATGTAGTGGTCGTTGGCTTATGGTGCACGGAGAAACTTGAATAAGTTTATGTTTGCATCATTTATAAATGTTCATTAGTTATGTAATAAATACCAATAAATAAAAAATAAAAAAAAAATAAAAAAACAGTATGAAAAAGGAAGAGAGGGCTTTTGTGTGTTTGTTACCACATAACTTTTTTGATCTGAAAGCTGTAGTCTAACGTATCTATTTAAATTTGGTCCAGTGCTTACAATTTGAAGAGAGTTTAGTATTTTGTTTATTTGTTATTTCCAGTATATTAACCCCAACCTGGGGTGGTAGCAGACGACCGAAGAGTAGTCAACAATTCATAGTCTGTCATCAACTCAACATCAGCCAATGCAGAGTAAGTGTATACACACATTTCATTGTTTCTTGTGCAATAATACTAATATAACAAAGAGGAAGGATTGGTATTTATATTTGATGTTTGTTTTTATCTCAAAAACTAATACGTTACGACAATCCTTTAAAAAACTTTAACTTTAATTATTTATCATCACTAACATAGGAATATAATGTTGTTTATAAATCGGACGAACGGAACATTGAAGTTTCCTTAAAATAAATAAAATATAGCTTTAAAATCGCTAATAGAACATACTAGCTATTGTCTCACTTGCTCTTATACAGAGTATACGTAAGAAAATTATTGAATCCCGGCGATCCTAATCAGGATAATGAGATAAACTCATGACACTTGCATTAACTTTTTAATGGATTTTATACGTTATATTCTTTATATTATAACCCAACGTTTCGAACACTTTACCATAGATAGACCAGAAGACACTATCAGCCAATACTGCCAACATCCAGAAAAATACTCCACATACCAACTGCGGAGAAATAGGTGGAGGTAGTTCACAAACAACAATTTTTGTATGACCTTCAAGACATAAAACTCTCAGTCTCCTCGTGACCACGCTCGCTGTGAAGTGTTCGAAACGTCGGGTTAATAATATAATGAAAAAATCGCGTTTAAAATCTTTTAAAAAGTTTTTAATTTCTAAATTTATAATACTTGCGTAAATTCAAATACAAGAAAATACTATTGCATTGTCTCTGATTCTTGATAAGTGTACAAAGTGTGAATTAAATCTGTCCGTTTGAAGTGGGTCAAAATCGAGTCTAAATGGTCGGTAGGATACAGGTGAAGCTGATAAGAGCGTGTAAGTGAAAACGCCTTAAACGAAAACTCAAAGGCATCTAACATTTCTTCTATCCTTTCACAAGTATCTTTTAATTAAGTTATAATTAAGTTCACAGAGACTCAAGACTCCATGCTACTTCTGGTGTACAATCCTCTTAGTATCAAAACATATTACCATGTACGGCTGCCGGCGGTAGCATTGCATTATTCCATACGTGATTATAATGGTAAGTCTTATATTTAATTTTCAATTTAATAGCATTGAAATCCCAATCCTATGATCCTACTATATCCAACTAATATTATAAATGCGAAAGTTTCTAAGGATGTGTATATGATTGCTGCTCTTTCACGCAAAAACTACTGAACCGATTGCAATAAAATTTGATACGTAGATAGCTGGACAACTGGAATAACATAAAGGCTACTTATTATCCCAATATTCCTACGGGATATGGACGTATGCGTGAAACTGCGGGGCGCAGCTAGTGCTTTATAAATGAGAAAAAAATTGATCACTAGGAGGGATTCGAACCCGCGCTATTTGCCAAATAGTAATAACGCCTAGCCTCTCGTCCACCCTTGGGATGCCCCTTAGGCACATACAACCGAAAGAGTAGAAGAAATTCGATTAGTGTGGCGGGATCACGGGTGGCCGAAAGGTTAGGCGTAGCTACGGTTTAGCAAAAAACGCGGGTTCGAATCCCGCCTCGTGATCAATTTTTTATCATATAATTTATTGTTACTTTTTTAACTATTTACCTAAAGCGTTCTTTCGAACTATTTAGTTACTGCTTGAAGCATTGATAGTTCGAAAGAACGCTTGTGTGAATGTGTTTTTTTCTTTTATTTATTTAGTCTATTTATTTAGAAATAACAAAACCATACGATACAAAAGATAAAGCTAAAGCACAGAATATAAAAGATGCGAGATAAAATATAAAAGATAAAATATAAAAGACAAAAGATAAAACATAAAATGTAGATTATATATTTTCACCACTTCCAGATGAAGAGGTAGAATATCAGCTGCTATCTCTACCAGCGTCTGTGATAAACCTCCCCGGGAGGAGGTCCACGGCCATTCAGGAGCTATGTTTCGAAGCTGAAAATATACCTCCGTTAGGCTTCACAGCATATTATATCACGCCGATACGCGATCAGTTGGTAATTTGTGTGTTTGTTTGTTTACTGGGAAATGCCCGCGGTGCTCGCGTTCTAGTAACGTCTAAGTCATTCTTGATTACACTAGAACACAAAATTCATGAAAATCTGACCAGCCGTACCCATAGAATTCAGTGACAAATTAACGCACAGGAGACAGAGAGAATTAATATATGCTACAGTCAAGATTCAATGCCGGTCAAAACCACATTCTGCAAAAATCAGTAAAAGTGGTTGTAACCGATATAATATTATTAGTTGCACGTCCTGGCTTTGCCTGGGCCAGTCGTTTATCGTAATTGAATTAATATAAACTATCCTACCTTTTAAGTTGGATTGAACTGGACATGGTATGCAAATTTTATTTAAATCGGTTTAGTAGTTTATGAGTCCAACGTGGACAATATGACATATAGATATATTTACTAGCTGTGACCCGCGGTTGAAACCGCGTAAGTCCGTATCCCGTAGGAATATCGGTATAAAAATGCCTATGTGTTATTTCAGTTGTCCAGCTATCTACGAAGCAAAATAGTATTATTATTCACCAATAGATGTCAGGAAAAAAAACACGAATAAAACACGAATGTGACATTTTCTAAAAAATATTCCTAGCTAGATCGATTTATCGCCCCCGAAACCCTCTATATACTAAATTTCATGAAAATCGTTGGAGCCGATTCCGAGATTCCAATTATATATATATATATATATATATATATATATATATATGTGTATATACAGGAATTGCTCGTTTAAAGGTATAAGATATAAAGATGTCGTATGTGATTATACTCAATATTGTTATAATTCTTATTGTTACAGGCGGAAGGTGCTTATGTCAAGAAATCGCAAGCCAACACCGACCCAGAACAGGAAGTGACACCTAGTATAAGTAATGAAGTAAGACCTGGATATGATTTCTAGACTATTCGACAGAAATACGTCGACAGAAATATATCTTCATAAAATCCTACTAATATTATTAAATATTATAAATGCGAAAGTTTGTAAGGATGTGTGTGCGTTTGTTAATCTTTCACGAAAAAACTACTGAAACAATTGCAATGAAATTTGGTACGTAGATAGCTAGACAACTGGAATAACACATAGGCAACTTTTTATCCCGATATTCCTACGGGATACGGACTTACGCGGGTGAAACCGCGGGGCGCAGCTAGTAATTTATATTTGACGCAATTTGCTATGAGGAACTAATACTATAACTTTTTCCAAATTAAAGTACACATTTTCAACCGACTTTAAAAAAGAGCGTTCGCAATTTAAGTGTATTTTTACATTGGAATTTTGATTGTATGAACCGATTTTGATGACTCTTATTTGTGTTTAAGCTAGCCACAACGACCAAGTGCGGGTTGGCAAATATCGCGTCGAACTTTTGATTCTTGGACATGTCGGTTTCCTCACGTTTTCCTTGACAGTGGTTATTTCTTGCACGCTGCCCGGTTCGAACCCCCGACTTTTCGCTTTTAAAACCGAGGTCCTAACCACTGAACCACCACTGCTTATGAATTAACTAATGAAACAATGGTCAAACTCACAGTCGTGTTCTATCTTTATTTTCAGTACATAAAAGTGACAGTAGACCAGAAGACAGGTCTACTAGAGTCCATACAACATCTTGATGGACTAAAAATTATGGTGTCCCAGAACTTTTACTTCTATAGTCAGACTCAGCAGACCCTACAGTCTGGTGCCTATAGTTTCAGACCCGAAAAGAATAGACCGATACCGGTAAGATTTGAAGCGTTTAGCATATAAATCTTTATCTAACAACGAAGGCTTTTAGTTTTTGAATCATTAAAATGCTTTATAAATAAGAAATTTTTAAAGAATAGAAAGAATTTGATCATGAGGCGGGATTCGAGCCCGCGTCATTTTGCCAAACCGCAGCAACGCCTAGACTCTTGGCCCTCGTGATCCCGCCAATCAGCAATCTAGTCGCTAGTTGCTATTTTCTATTCTTTAAAGGTGTCTCGTCTACTAACCAGTGGCGTAGCTAGAGGGACAAGGGCCCTGGTGCATAGGGAAAGAATCGGGCCCTCCTCCCCTCTTCCCGCCTTCTACCCCTCTTTCAAAGCTGAGGATAGAGGGCCCCCTGATCTCCGGTGCCCTGGTGCACTGCACCACCTGGCCCTATGATAGCTACGCCACTGCTACTGACCACTTGAAATGAATACCTTTACTATAGTAAAAAGCGTTTTTTATGTCATCGCGGGCAACTGAGCTCTTGATGTCAAGCGATTACCACCGCCCATGAACATTTTCAGGAGTAGTGCCTTCTCAAATGCGCTTCCTGCTTTTAAGGGGTAAAGGATAAAGAAAGGATTGACGACTGGAAATAAGGAATGGACTGGGATAGGCGAGGAAAAGGAAACGGGTATCCGGCTCCCCCCATTCACTTTTCGAAACACAGTAGCACGCAAATATTTCACGCCGGTTTTATGTGGGGGTGTGGTACTTCACGAAGCGAGCTGACCCAATTCGTGCCGTAGCGTACTCAACTCCTACATATAAAATTTTTAATAAGCCACTACATAAATTCACATTGCGGATCTTTCCCTATGACCATAACGTTATATTATGAGCTATTTTCTCAACGAGCTTTGACGGTTAATGAACGAAATATTATATATTTCCATGGATATTACACAATATTATTCTTATAGATATCAGAAAAAGCCACATTCCACACGATTCGAGGGTCACTTATAAAGGAAATCCGGCAAAGATACAGCGATTGGGCGACGCAAGTGATACGACTCTATCGGGGAGAAGAGTTCGTGGAGCTGGAGTGGATAATTGGCCCCGTGCCTTTGGGGTAAAACCATATCCATACAATGAACTACTATACCCATCGTCCACAATCACGCAAAAAGTTGTCCAAAGCAAAACTGCCTATGCGCCTTTTAGGCAGAGTTTTCTAATGAGCGATACAATGGAATTTGGTCATTATTGTAACGAAATAAGATTCGAAATTCAACGAATGTTACTATTGGAAATAATCTTTATGATAATAAATATAATAATTCAGAGGGCAGTTTTTCTTGATTTTGCTCGTGTAGTCCGCAGGTTCTTTCTCAGTCACCCTAGGCTCCGGCCGTTTGGCCTCTCTGCCGGAGTTCCGCACATTTACTTCTGCAAAGCGAGATACCCGAAATATACTATAATAAAAAGAGACTAAAAAATTATTCAATGTTAGAACCAACTTCACTGTCTTATTTGCTCATGTACAGAGTATACGTAAGGAAATTTTTGAATCCTGGCGATCCTAATCAGAATAATAAGATAAGCTCACGAAATTATTGTATTATTACCGATCCTAGATGAAGTTTGATCTAAATCTGCCCATTTGAAGTCGATCAAAATCATTTCTAAAACAGTCGGTTACATAAAGATGAAGATAATAAAAACGTTTGTTCTAGTGGAACGTGGAGAAAATTTAGATTTCTCAACGATTAAATTTTCATCATTAATAACATTGCCAGTGTGAACATTTTTTTCTGGTTTTAGAACGGATCTGGGTAAAGAAGTTGTCAGCATCTTCAAAACGAATATCAGCAGCAATGGTCACTTTTACACTGACTCCAACGGCCGCCAGATGATCAAGAGATCCTGTTGGAATGAAACAGCCAGTAAGAATAATTTCTAGAAAATTCTTTTGTTATTTCTTTGATGTGGTCTGGCTAAAATATTTAAGGTATGTAAGAAAACAGTGACCAGATCACTTCTGTATATTAAATATTTTTGAATAAAAATAGTGATGGCTATGCAATATTTATACGTTATAGACCCCAAAACTAAGTTTTCTGTTTGTCTGTTAATACGTACGTCAATCACGTAAAAACCACTGGGCGGTTTATGCCAATATTTTATATTGATATATTAGGTTCAACTGTGAACTTGTAGGCTACATTTTAATTGAAAGTAACTATTTTTAGAAAGGGCTATCCATACATGCAGCAAGGGAGTCAAAAATAAAACATTGGGAATATATTATTAAATGTGGTGTCATTGGAGAAGTCTTTAAAAAGAAAAAAAGGTTTCTATATAGCTTGATTACGCTTCACATTTCAAAAATCTTGAAAACTTTCGAGTTAGTGTAATTCGTCTATAATTTTCAGTATATCTATATTATAATAAGCGCAAGCATTAGGATTAGATATTAAGTATCCAAATGACATGACCAGGTCATCACCAAAAGAAGCCGGTAGCAGCGTGCTACTACCCAGTGACGTCACGTATCTGCATCAGCTCCTTCAACTCAAGCGTCGACATTTGTGTCCTGACTGACAGGTGTCAGGGTGGCACTTCATATAATGACGGGGAGATAGAACTGATGGTGAATTTCAAGTCTGAATCTTATTTATTCATTTAAATTATGAATAGTGTGAAAAGTCATTTAAAAAAAAACTACTATCGCATTTAAATGTCGCATTTAACTAGAAGAATCGACCTGAAACGTTATATGTTTGTAGTAATGACTGTGTCACTTACTTCAGCCAGTTTTAGTGTGAGTTTGGTTAACTACTAACTCACTCACTTATTATTAACTTACCTCCACTCACTCCGTTTTCTTTATTTAAGAAATAGCTGCACCCCGCGGTTTCACCCGCGCAAGTCCGTATCCCGTAGGAATATCGGAAAAAAGTTGCCTATATGTTATTCCAGCTGTCTACGTATCAAATTGCATTGCAATCTGTTCAGTTATCTTTGCGTGGAAGAGCAGCAAACACACATACATCCTTACAAACTTTCGCATTTATAATATTGGTAGGAGTCAATAAACTCGCCCCATTTACTGAGTCAATAACAATTACTTGAACACTAATTCATTTGACCCTACACTACAGGATGTAACTTAATCACGCAAAGACGGCTGAATCGATTAAGATAAAATTTCATAGTCAATCAGTTTATTACCATAATATTTACAATATAAACCTACGATCAGATAGGAGAAAAAAAAAATAGAAACGTAAAAACTTTGAAAAAACAAATACTTTATACAGTTACACAGAAGATTGATAACGGACGATGGGTTCGGCTTGGAAGAGAGCCTTAACGAAGAGGCGTTTGGTGTCGGGCAAGTTGTGAGAGGCAAGCATCGGATTTTCTTCGGAAATTCACGGTTTGATGGTAAGATCTTAGATTTTTTAATTAATTAGCTTTGCCCCGCGCTTTCACCCACGTAAGTCCGTGTCCCGTAGGAATATCGGGATAAAAAGTTGCCTTTATGGTATTCCAATTGTCCAGCTGTCTACGTAGCAAATATCATTGCAATCGGTTCAGTAGTTTTTGCGTGAAAGAGTAACAAACACAAACAACATCCTTACAAACTTTTGCATTTATAATATTAGTAGAAAGTAGAATAAATAGGGAATCTTAAAAGAATCGCCACTATTAAAATCCTACGGAATTTTCGAGTAACAAAAAGATGAGCTGCATGGAACTCTTACGGTTTTGCGAACGTCGATTGATAAATAATTCAAACCCAAACTCGAAACATTTATTTATTCACCAGACTTCTTATAGAAGCACTTTTAAATCGTCATAACATAGTTTTAACATTTACCACTGGTTCGAAAAGCAGTTTCTACAGAGAAAAGCCGGCAAGAAACTCTGTAGCTGCCCTATTTCTTATCTTGTACTTCAAATTGTTGATTCCATGGAAATGAATACTTACAGTCGAAGATTTATCATTTTCTGAGCGTGTTGCGCAAACTTCGCGAAAGTGGTTATATGAGCCATGGCTGTTCTTGACGCCAGGGGAGAAGATTAATAGAAGAAAGTGGCAGAACGTGAGGAATAAACGGGTGAGTTTGTCTGTCTGTCTGGTTTATATGTACTTTATATATAAACGTCACTACTAATCCTCACTAATATTAAGATTTAATTTTTAGTATTATAGCAATTGAAATGCTTTATAAATGAGAAATTTTGAAAGAATAGAAAAAATTTGATCACGAGGCAGGATTCGAACCCGCGTTTCTTACCTAACCGTAGCAACGCCTAGCCTCTCGGCCACTCGTGATCCTGCCACAGTAATCGAATTTCTTCTACTCTTTCGGTTTCATGTGCCTAAGGGGCACTAATATTAAGATTCTTTTAATGATAATAAATATAAAAATGCGAATGTTACTCTGTCTGTCTTTCTCTTATTTACTGAAACAATTTGGATGAAAATATTATATGGTATAAGTTTGCGATGCGAGAAACGACATAGGAGAGTTTTTATTCCTACAGGAACAGTAACTATACGGGGAAACCGGAAAAAAGTGAAGTCCCGTGTCCCCTAGTGGGGTATGGGGCAGATGATGTACATCCGTTTCACTGATCGATTTTCTATAGCGACAAGTAGGTGATCAGCCTTCTGTGTCCTGCCAGACCGAGACATTTTTTTTTTGTGCGTCCCCACCGGGAATTGAACCCAGGACCCCTCGGTTCTACGCTCACGCGTTAACCACTGTACCAAGGAGGCGGACAAAACGGGGAAACCGGAACTGTCTATCTTTTCCTTATCTGGGAGAAGCCGCGGATGAAAAGATAGTCTTCTTACTACATAAAAATAAGTGGGGTTTTCCCTCCTGACGCTATAACTCCAGAACGCACGAACCGATTTCCATGGTTTTGCATTCGTTGGAAAGGTCTCGAGCTCCGTGATGTTTATAGCAAAGAAAATTCAGGAAAAACTTCAACAGAAAAGCGGGAAAATTGTTTTTCACATACAGCCATCTGGTGGCGAAACGGAGTTTGCCGGGTTTGCTAGTAATTATAAATTCATCCTTTGTTATCGTAATCTAATTAGTGTTATAATTTACTAAGATATTTATGTATCACTTAAATTGTCACAAATATTAAATTTCAATCATCACTGTATCACTACGGAATAAAGCTGTTAGATATCATTAACGTAATTATCAATAGCAGCTCATATTTGTTCCCACTGCTGAGACACAGGCCTCCTATGAGGGTTCAGGCCATAATCCAGCACGCTGGCCAAGTGCGGGTTGACAGATGTCACATGTCGTCGAACTTTTGATTCTTGTACATGCCGGTTTCCTCACGATGTTTTCCTTCACCGTTTTAAGCAGTGGTGATGTTATCTACATGTGCAGATAAATTGAAAAATCAATTTATTTCCTGCACGCTCGCCCGGTCTCGAACCCCGACTTATCGATTTTGTATTACGAGGTTCTCACCACTGAGCCGCCACTGCTTTTTCACTAATGTTTATAACTACCTGCCCCCTTCGGTTTCACCCGCGTAAGTCCATATCCCGTAGGAATATCGGGATAAAAAGTTTCCTAAGTGTTATTCCAATTGTGAAGCTATCTACGTACTAAAATTTAATTGCAATCGGTTCAGTAGTTTTTGCGTGAAAGAGTAACAAACACACACACATCCTTACAAACTTTCGCATTTATTATATTAGTAGGATAGTGGGATATGCGAGAACTCCAATTGCATACTGAACTTGCTAGCATACCTAATGTGTAAGATACCTAAATTATAACTTCTACTTATTATCTGTGTTACTTTATTAAAGAAAGAAAGAAAGAAATATTTATTTGACTCCACAAAATTACAAAAAAAAAAAAACGATAATCTTAGGACAAGACAATACAATAATGGAAACAAGACAGCACAATAATAAGCTAACACACCACCACACACCAATTTAACAAAGAAAAAATTAAAAAAAACATAGAAACAATTTTAAAACGAGAAACACAAAGTAGAGCCAAATAGGGTAGCTACGCAGCAACGCAGTTGCCTCACTGATTTTCAGTGGCCCCTCTTTTTATTTTAACAAAATGTAATTAATTTAAATCACTCAGTATAATACGAAGCATCACCAATATAATACCAATTAATATAATATAAACCAATACATAGTATTCAGCACTGCGTCTCCATGGTCTACCGCGTCACATCAGCATCGTAACCCTAGAACCTTGGAAGGGAGGTTCAGTTCTTTTGAGATTGGAAAATACCCTGGAAAAACATAAAAGTAAGTTTTTACATTAAATTAATATTTGGCAGACAAATTCATTCCCTTGGCAAGGACTAGATTAATGTAGAATCATTATTTTTCAAAAAAAACTTAAATTTCTAAAATAGTCAGAACTAGATTGAAATGGTCCACGTGGCAGGCACCAGCTTTCATAAAAAATTCATAAGTATCGGTTCATCCAGTACAAAATTACGAAAAACAAACAAAAAAATACAGTCGACTTAATAACCTTCTCCTTTTTTGAAATCAGTTGATGATGAATAAATAAAATATACCAAGATGAAGAAGGGTTTTCTGTAATAAGTTTATTATTTCCAGGTCTAAAACCCGAAAAAGAAATGCTGGATGACTTCACAAACTCCCACATAACAGTGGATTTAAATAAGATATTTGTACACTTCAAAATAGTGTTGGTGAAAGAAACTACGCTCGCTGCTAACCAGTGGTTAGACGAGGCCCGACAGATGGACTGGAGTACTCGGTATGTCTTTTTTACCTGTAAATCGGAGTCTTTGTGCTAATATTTTGGTACCTAGTCTTGCCATAAATATTGTAATAAAGAAAAAAGAAAATTGTTAACTGCAAATAACATTTATTACTTTTAC
>NW_024045131.1:403023-408448 GCF_012273895.1 Zerene cesonia | reverse complement strand
ACAGATTCGAAATTCAAATGTAATATTTTTTTATAATTAAGTGTAACAGTATTTATGGCCAGACTAAGTATATCCTACTAATATTCCTACTTCCTACTTATATTATAAATGCGAAAGTTTGTAAGGATGTGTGTGTGTTTGTTGCTCTTTCACGCAAAAACTACTGAACCGATTGCAATAAAATTTGGTACGTAGACAGCTGGACACCTGGAATAGCATATAGGCAACTTTTTATCCCGATATTCCTACGCGATACGTACTTACTCGGGTGAAACCGTGGGGCGCAGCTAGTGGCTACATAATACTGAGCTTGGTTCGGTTTAATAATTAATAATTTGAGTAAATTTGACAGAATAAAAAAAATCGATCACGAGGCGGGATTCGACCCCGCATCTTTTTGCCAAACCGTAGCAATGCCTAGCCTCTCGGCCACCCTGATCCCGCCACACTAATAAAATTTCTTCACTCTTTCGGTTTCATGTGAATAAGAGACACTCACGCCATCTATTTAGATGACAAAGAACCAACACAACCAATACGAAACATTATTTAAAAGATTACAATATTGTATCCTTGCCTTAGTTAAATTTGATTTTTATTAGTTTTATAGCATTGAAATGCTTTACAAATGAGAAATTTTGAATGAATAGAAAAAATTTGATCGAGACGTGGAATAAATTTTTTTCTCTTCTTTGACGATTGTGCAAGCTTTCACAAATAAAAAAAATAATCAGAATCATTTCATCCAGTTGAAGAGTTCAGAGGTAACATACAAAAAATACTATCTAATTGAAAATCTCGTCCGGTTGCTGATTTATCCCACGCAAGCATTTATTTCGGATAAAGATTATCCTATCACCCAAATAACTGACCGTATATAAAATTTCATCAAAATCCGTTCAGCGTAATTGACGGACAAACATCCAAACAAGCAAACTTTCACATTTGTAATATTAGTGCAATATGTCTAGATATGTATACGCCGGTGGCGATGACGGCATTTTGCCAGAAGATCATCCCGATTACACTGACGACGTGAGACAACATAAACCGGATAAAGAATACGGTTAGTTCAAACATTTACTTGAATATACTTTTGAATAATCTATTTTTTATTAACTGAATATGAAATTAAGCACGCAATTAAAATCAATATGAGCATAATTATTTTCCGCAAAAACGGTCATTGTTTCTCCTAAGGAGAGTACCAGTCCGTATTCTTAAATGGGGCCAATGGACAACGATTTCCAATCAAACAAAAAAAGAATCGAACTACTAAATCCAAAAAGAAATCCCGTGTCCCCTAGTGGGGTATGGGGTAGATGATATTCATCTGTTTCACTGATCGATTTCCTTTATGGACAAGTCTTCTGTGTCCCGCCAGAACGAGACATTTTTCGTTGTGCGTCCCCACCGGGATTCGAACCCAGGACCCCGGTTCTACGCTCACGCGTTAACCACTGTACCAAGAAGGCGGTCAGGATCAGGAGTAATCGAGTTACATAATCAAAAACTTACTATTTTGCTATTGTGAGCAGACAAACTAAAACATTTTAAATTGTATGTGGTAGTCGAGCACGCTTCGGCACGAATTGGGCCAGCTCGCACCGGGGAAGTACCACACCCCCACAGAAGACCGGCGTGAAATAGCATTCTGCTGTGTTTCGTTCGGTGAGTGGGGGAGCCGGAGGCCCATATCCTTTTCCCGACCCTTCCTAGTCCTGTCCTTTATTCCTCTCAAAAATCCTTTCTTATTCCCTTCCCAATTTAAAGTCGGCAATCCATTTGTATAGGCGTAAGGTCTGCAATGGACCTTATGCCTCTACAAATGTTCATGGGCGGTGGTGGCGCTTACCCCATCAGGCGTCCCACCAGCTCCATTGTCGACTGTGACATAAAAAAAAAAAAAAAAAAAAATTGAACTTAAACCATTGATTTTCAGACGACGATATCGACTCAAAACGAGCGTATGCAGGCGAAAAAGGACAATTAAAAGCAAAATCAAGATATCAAGATTACGATAAAAGAAAAAAACGTGATATCAACATAACACATACAGATAACTTCTATAACAATACAGATAAAACGAAAGATGAATTTAAACATTCGAACAACACATTTACAACATATGTGAATCGATTCAATAGAAAAGACATATTTGTGAATAAAACAAGGAATTCAAATAGAAATGTCTTCAAACGGTTTGATGTAACGACTAGGAGACCAAAATTGAAATTTTTAACGACACAATATAAGAAATATGATCTGAGAGATGATTCGGATGAGAATTATTCCAATAGACGGCGCAGTAAAGCTGTTAGCTATGATGATACTGGTAATGGTTTGAAATCTTATGGAAACACAGATTTAAACTCTAGTTAATATTATAAATGCGAAAATAACTCTGTCTTTCTGTCTGTCATGTCACGTCGAACCACCGACATGGATGGAATTTGACAAAAAGATAGTTTTAGACCTGAAAAAGGACATAAGATAGGTTTTCATGCCTAAACCCGTACAAGAAATTCGGTACAAAGATTTATACCAGAGAAATTGCAAATTTGCTTAGCGGGCGAAATACTAGAAAAAGAGTGAACAAAAATTTTCAAATCTGATAATATCAAATCTCTTGATATACACCGAACTATAATACAAAATATAATAAATCAACAAGCGATCTTATCGAAAATCTGTGAAGTATTCTTTTTGGACTTGGGTCGAAACATTTGCTTGCCAAACACATCGATTTAAATTTTAATTGTTCGCAGTTGATCAAATTCCGCTGTGTTCATTTCTGCCGCTTTCAATGGCAAATTGGGATTCAACTCAATACCATATATTAATGACTTACCAACACATTTTAAACGTAACATTCATGAGAATATAGAATATTAAATTTCATCTTATAGATAACTTTGTTATAGCTGTTAGCTGCAGGCTGCGTAATGTTATTTTTATTAGCAGTGGTTGCCAATAATTATGACAGCACTAAGTATTTGTTTGTAATTTTATAAAACTTTCCATCCATGTTACCCGTGTATGTCATGTTGGTGATCCTTAATATAATAAACAAATAAACATCACTTTAACGCATCTAATATCTTCATTTCAATATCTACTATTACTGTATTCTTGCTACCCTTACTGAATGGGTATAGTCCATAAAATCCTGTTTTATTAAAGAAGACCAATTTAATTTCCATTCTACAAATACCTTTCATCTTACACTTTTAGACATATACGTGGATGCAGATGATGGCGTCACGAAGTCCATCTACGAAATGTATTACAAAAAGAATCCAGTTAGACGTTCCTACAAAACCTACTTAAGTAGCTCCGAGGAATTTCTAGAAAGGCCTAGAAAAAGAATAAAGAAAGACGGTCATAGGAATAATTATAGGTCTAGAAGTAGAAGCAGAGGGCAGAGTTTCGACATGCCTTTCTTCATCACAAATAGAAGTACTAAATTGGAAGATTTTGATGATAAAAGTGATGAATATAAAAGGTATAAGGGCAGAGGACACTCAAATACAGGTAAAGACATCTAATCTTTACTAGAACTTCACTGAATTGATCAAAAACAGAATTGTGTGATCTTCATTTTGAATTGTACAGTACATCCTAAACAGGCGATCCTTAAATGGTATGGGATGTCTTTTTGTTTTTGATGTCATTAGTAATAATTGTTGACGAATGGTTTACTAGTTACAGTTAAATTAAGAACAAATACATTCCGTTCATAACTTTGATTCGAGCCTGCGTATTTATTCAATTAGATCATTATAAATAAAATTAATGGGCAAGAAAATTTTTGAACTCTTATAGCATGTAGCCAAGTGGATGAATTTAGTGCTCCCATGTTATCTCATAGCCCTTTCTGGGTTTCTTATAGCCTTTTACACATATTTAAATGTTTTATTTTCTCAAAAATCTTAACCACAGATTACTGAATAATTACTATGTAAACTAATCCCCTAAAACTACGGCCGTGCCTTTGTAAGGAATGGGATAAGTCAGATTTCATCGACTAAAACAGACCACAGATTAAATATGAGAGAAACTTATTACTGACGTTGCAGATGTTTCTAATGTTTGAGACAACTGCTCCATACTGAGTTTCCTTCTAATTCTGTCTATTATTTAACAGAAACTATGCCAAGAAGAGAATTCATTAGTTTAAGATCCGCCGTGTATAATAATGATGGAGAAGAGAGCCAGGAACAAGAACAAGAGTATAAAGAGGAGTCCGAAGAAGCTAGAAGGAGTAGAAGGTATGTTTATTTAGTCTAATGCTAAAATAATATCCATGAAAATAATCTACTGTTATTTATGTCTGTAAAGAGACAGTTTATTAGAAGCGTGGTTTTGTGTATTCTTATTTAATATGCATTGGCAATAATATTGTGCGTGGACTGTGTTAGTATGTTACGAATAACCACAAAACGACTGTATTGCAATATAGTTATCAATATAATTTTTGCTTTATAGCATTGAAATGTTTATGTTATAATATTATGTTATAATATGTATATCAGCTCCCACATACCCCACTAGGGACACGGGACTTCACTTTTTTATCAAAAATGTTGTTTTTCAGAGCAATAAACGAAGAACTACCGTCTTCAGAAGACAAGAGCGAGACGGACTATGTCATATCACTCCGTCCCACTCAGATACGAACGTTCGTCATATGGTTCGAAGACAAAAAACCATATACCCTATAGATATTTATTTCAATTGAATTTATAATTAATTAGTGAATATATTATTTATTATCTGTAAGGAATAAATAAAAATGATGTGTTAATTAATAATTAAAAGAAATGAAGTCAAATGAAATCAAATCAAATGAATTTATTTGTTAGAATTGTGTTACAAAATTTTATAAAAAAATTCAAGTCCGCACAACTCGCCAACAAACTGAAATACTAATATTTTTATATGATGTAGTAAACAATTAATTTGAAAGTAGGTATGTAGGATATTTAAAACTAAACATTTTACTCGAGCTAATCAACGAAACGGTTGGATTTAATTTGATGAGATTTTCATTAGCTAATTGCTTATTATCTATGTAATGTAAAGCTGAAGAGCAATGTGAGTTTGCTTCTTTGTTTGAACGTGTTAATCTCAGAAACTACTGGACCAATTTATTAACATTCTATCATCGTTATATATACGTCATCCCAGAATGTCATGGGCTATATACGTAACATGGGCGAAGCCCGGGCGGACCACTCGTAAAAGTGGAACTGATTAAGACTGACCTGAAACAGCCGGATTCACATATTCAGTCATACCGACTGTTTGATTATATATGTATATATATTTACTAGCTGTGACCCGTGGTTGAAACCGCGTAAGTCCGTATCCCGTAGGAATATCGGTATAAAAAGTACCTATGTGTTATTTCAGTTGTCCAGCT
>NW_024045131.1:386303-402023 GCF_012273895.1 Zerene cesonia | reverse complement strand
ATATATATATATATAAAATTGTGTTGTTATTTTGACATCTTTCGTGAATTGATGAAGGGATTCTCTTAGGGATTTGGTCAAATCTCTATTTTTATCATATATATGGATAATATATGGACATATATATGGATAATACATTTATATGGATAATTACTGTTATTGTTAATTATTATGATCAAAGAAAAACACAAATTTCTTATATAAAATATGAACATACATTGATTTTTATTTTAACTCCTCCATATGTGTACCACTTATATCTAGGTTATAGGAAATCGTTTGTTTGAGACAGTTTAAGATTTCCATGTCCATTTTAAAATCAATTTGGTTATGCTCTGTGGTGGTACCTAATTATATTTTAAATAAATAAATAGATTTTTTTATCATAGCGGTTAACAGAGCTGGTGGTTTGCTTGATGGTAAGCGATCACCACCGCCCGTAAACAGAACAGAGGTAGTGCCTCTGCGAATGCGCTGCCCGCTTTCATGGGATAAGGGAAAAGGAAAGGATTATCCACAGGAAAGAAGGAATGGACTGGGACGGGTGAGGAAAAGGAAACGGAATTAATATTTAAATGAACTAATAAGTAAATCCTGTTTTATTTCCTATTCCAAAAGATATTATAGTAGATATACGGAAAAAATGTTTAATCTATACTAATAAGTTTTGCAAGAAGTACTGTTTATGTATCTGTGAGTTTGTATCTCAGAAACTACTGGATCAATTTTAAAAATTATTTAATAATAATAATAATAATAAGCCCGCAGGGCACCTTGTGGCGAGGTGACGGGGAGTAGCGCCCCCGCGGTCCTTAGTTCTCCCGGGGGAGGTCCCTGTCCTCACCTCCGGACTGTCTCGGTGGCAGTTCGGAGTGAACAATGACGAGGTTCAGGATCCCCCACCTCTGGCTTATTTAATTGGCCGTCCAGAGTGGAGATGCAAGAGCTATATGCTCGGGGGTGGAAGTGTCTAATGGCGTAATAGCGGGGAAACCCAATCCGGGCCTGCGGGCCCGCGATGGTGAAACCGGTGCCGCACCTCTCTACACCCCTAGCCAGTCAGCTGGTGTTGCCCCCTTGTTGCCATTTTAGGTAACTTTTTTGGGAGCCCATCGACCGAACTGGCAAGTCACCGTCTGCCACTATTTTTCAATATTTCGAAGTTGAAAAGGCAGACGCCCATAGTTTCCCATAGTGGGTCTACCTACCAATCCATCGAACACCCCCTTTCCATAGCCCAGTTTTTTTCCATGCCATTTTTTTGCAATAGTCCTAGATCGGCCGCGGATTGCCCAGGGCTGTATCTCTATAGTGCAGTCATGGGCAGGCTGCGGCTGGTGTCCCACAACACATTAAATTCTCTAAAGGGCCTCTGCGTGTTGGATCTGTGTCCCCACGTAAGCCTTCCAAAAGACCGGGTGCTTTCCTTATGGAGGTACCCGAGTATTATGGAGAGATACACATAATAATAATAAACATTTATTGTCAACAGCACAAAAACTCACAAAATAAAAAGATACATATAAAAACCAACGATATTTATCCGTTGACAAAAGGGGCCAACTCAGTATCTGGTGCGAATGCTAAAAAATAACCATTCGCACTACTGATTTTCAGTGGCCCCTGATGACATTTGGAGTGCACAATTAGCACAACTTAACTATATACAAAAAGAAAAATAGGTAACACACGATAAATTATACAAACACATTAAAATAACAACTAAAAAATAAAGAAAGAAAATAGTAAAATAACAAAAAAAAAAAATGAAATAAATTACAACAAACCAAAAATGAAATTAAATTAAATGAATATGAACAAACTATATTTAAAAAGAATATACTTTCAGCGCCACCAAGCCCTACGATGATTCTGAAATTAATAGGTGATACCGATATTTACATCGAAAATTTTGTTTGGTATTCGAATTACGCAGTGGCGGTGGAAGATTATTCCAACACTTGGTGGCACTGTATCGGAAACTTCCCTTGAATCCTGCGGAGTGGTGTCTAGGAATCGCAAGTTTTTGAAATGCAGATCTTGTTTGATATTTTTGGGCACTACGTTCACCCATCCAAGCAAGTTTCTTATAGAGGTAAAATGGAACTCTGGTTTGCATTACACCAAAAAGTAACGTGGCAAAATGTAAACGCCTTCGTGCTTCCATATTCAAGACTTTGGCACTTTTAATGTAGGGACTGACATGGGTCCGTGGCGGGATATTCCAACAATAACGTGCACAAGCATTTTGTACACGTTGAATAGCTGTTTTAGTCCGTGAGAGTAATCTAGGTCCATACATTGTATCGGCGTAGTTGAACTTGGAAAGCACAAACGCGTCACAAAGTCGGATGCGAAGAGGTGTGTCGATGTATTTTCGTATTCTATATAAGGTCTTTAGTCGATAAAAGCAATTGGAAATGATAGTATTTACATATTTTTCGAATCTTAAGTTCTCGTCAAAGATTATACCTAAATTTCGAGCCTCATATACGCGGTCAAGTTTCCTGTCTTTAATTATTACATTTATGTCATATTGATTAATTTTATTGATTGTTTTTGGATTAACTAATACCATAAATTTTGTCTTAAAAGGATTAAGGATTAATGAATTACGTTCAGACCACAAATTAATTTCCTTTAAATCTGAATTTACTCGTGTAACTGCGTCAATAGTTTCCTGAGGATGAAATGAGTAGTAAAGTTGTATATCGTCTGCATAAATTTGATAGTTACAGTTCTTAATAGTTTTAATAACATCTGCACTGTACAGTATAAATAAAAGAGGACCTAAAATTGATCCCTGAGGAACCCCTCTCAAGACGCTACTAGTATGCGAGAATGATCTGCTTCCGTCTTCATTCAAAATGGAAACAGTTTGTGTTCGACTGCTTAAGTAACTATCAAACCATTTCACACAATTTTCATCTAGCCCATAATAAGTAAGCTTAGAAAGCAGTAGAGAAATATCAATTGTGTCAAAAGCACGAGAATAATCTAGCAGTAACATGATCGTGCCCTTTCCATCCTCTTGTGCGCATAACACGTTATCAACAACGTCCATAAGTGCCGTGACAGTACCCCTATGCTTCCTAAAGCCAGATTGGTGTTCAGGTAAAATGTCGTGAAGTTCCAGATAATCTATTAATTGTTTATGAACTATCTTTTCTATAACCTTTGATAAACAAGGAAGTATACTAATAGGTCGAAGATCTTGCATACTATCTGGATTTTTATTTTTAGGTATAGGATGAACTAGTGCTTGACGCCATAAGTGTGGAAAAGTATTAGTTTGAAAAGATCTGTTTATGATATGGGTTAAGATAGGTAACGAATTAGGTAAAGTAAGGAGAAACATATCTAACGAGATATCATCAACCCCTATGGCTTGAGATTTGATCTCTTTAATAGTTTTTAATACGGTATTCTCATCTACAAGCTTGAATCTAAAGACAGAATTATTAAACCTATGAGACTCGTAGAAAGCTAGCGTTGACTGGTCTACTGACATTGTGCCAGGAATGTTTAAAAAGTGATTGTTAATTTCAGCCGGGTAATTAATATGCGATGGTAAAACACATTCTTTTTTTGTATTGATCTGAACTTGCTCCTTAATATGTTTCCACATTATCGATGGTCGATGAATATTTTGATTAATATAAGTATTAAAGTATGCTTCCTTCTCCCTGTGAATAGCGAGCCTTACGTAATGCTTCAGTTCAAGGTAGGTGTTTTTATCCTCACTAAGCTTAGTTTTCCGAGCTTTAATTTGAGCTTCATCGCGACACTTCATAATTTTTTTCATATTGTAAGTTATCCATGGGTAATGCTTCTCTTTTATATGTATTATCTTTTTTGGTGTATAACAATCAAAAAGAGATAAAACAATACCAATCAAAGCAGCCATTAGATAGCCACGTTACCTGTTAGTGGCATTGGCTATATTATTATAGTTTGTTGCTCTTTCACGCAAAATCTACTGAACCGATTGCAGTGAAATTTGGTACGTAGACAGCTGGACAACTGGAATAACATATAGGCAACTTTTTATCCCGATATTCCTACGGGATACGGACTTACGTGGGTGAAACTAGCGAGTAGCAGCTAGTCTTGTATAAATTTAAAATCAAGCATAATTTAAGATCACCTCTCACGCTGAAACCCATCAAACTGTTTATGTTACAGAAAGAGACAAACATACATACAATCGTAAAACACAACCCTCTTTCTAGTCGGGTAATAAAACACAATCTATCTTCACTTCTTTATTTTTTTTATTTTTTTAAACATTATATTAAGACCTCTATTATATATATCCGAGAAGAGCTAGGTTCGATCCCCAGTGAACAAACATTATGTCTATACTAAAATAAGGTACTGCCCTTTAGCAATTACTAGAATCGCTAATTCGAGGAAGGCCATGTAACTTCACGCTACAAGCATTTGTCTTTTTAGATCTCAGTATGTACGTCAGGCCTTTCTAGAATATTCTTATTTTCCTAATTTCGTCATTTGTGTTGTGTCTAAGATTTTTTCTTGGCTTGCAATTTTAAGTAGCTCTGAAATTAAAAATACTTTTTAGTAAAGTATTTAAAGAATTCGAAATGTTTGCAATTTAATTTTATTGTTTCTAAAATTGATAAAAACCTATTAATGAAATTGGAAATGTAATTTATTCGTGCATTAATAACTGACAAATTACCAAATTTTTATATGTATATGTATTATAATATTAGATTATAAAATTAATTTAACAACTCCAAATAGCTCAAAATATCATATCAATCGACACATCGTAATAACCATGCTACACACATACAAACATATTACCTCTTCCGCCATTTTGTATAACACCCCGCTAGATTCTGGCCCCGTTTGTTCGACCATATTCTTGAACAATCCATTTGGATGGTTGGATGTGTCCAAAAGTTCGTATGGATGTCCGGATTCTACTATACGACCTCTGTATGGATTGAAGGAAAGCTCATATTAAAATCAAAGACAGAAATAAATAATTTAATTCAACACCACGCTAGAATAAATTAAAAATAAAGTGTGGCACTAAAAATAAACACACTAATAACTTGAGAAATATTGAAAGAATACATATTTGATCACGAGGCGGGATTCGAACCCGCGTCTTTTTGTCGTAGATTGCAATGAAATTTGGTACGTAGATAGCAGGACAACTGGAATAACACATAGGCAATAGGCACATAGGCAATTTTTATCCCGATGTTGCTACGGGATACAGCATTGCGCGGGTGAAACCGCGGAGCTAGTATTTAATACAAATTTAACATCGAGTACTCACTGGTCCATTACGATAACTCTGTCGTAATCCATGACAGTGTTGAGTCTATGCGCTATGGTCAGCACTGTGGAGTCCGCGAATTTGGTCCGTATCGTGTTTTGTATCTGTCTGTCTGTCCTGGAAAATATCATATCTTTTTTTAGGTTATATTCGGCGATGGAACTGGTGAGTCGCTTGATGGTACGCGCTACCACCGCACATGGACATTTGGAGAAGTGTAAGGCTGTTTGCAGGCCTTACGTCTCTGAAAATGGATTACCGACTTCAAAAGGCTTTAAAGAAAGGGTCCATGTGGGGAGTAAAGAGGTGACTGAGAAAGACAGAAAACTGGCGTGAAATAGTAGCATGATTCTGTCGTTGTGTGAGTGGGGGAGTTGGAGGCGTCTTTCCTTCTCCGTCGATTACTCCTTTCCTTTCCCCTTAAAAGTGGGCAGCGCATTCGTTGAGTACCTCTGCTCTGTTCATGGGCGGTGGTGATCGCTTACCATCAGGCGAACCACCAGCTCACTTGACATTTGCCCGCTTGTGGCATAAAAAAGAGCCATGAAGCGGACCATTCCTGAACCTCTTATAAGAGTCAAACTCGCTTTTTCAATAAATACGCGAATGAGACAGATATAATACGTAGAGAGAGATATAAATAGTCGTCTAGAAGTAAGACGTTAAAAAACGTATGAGTGAGTAGTAAGAAAGAAATTAGAACACACTCAGTATCCACATTAGCCGTGGCCTCATCCAGCACCAGCACAGTCCGCCGCGTCAGCACGGCTCGAGCTAGACACAGCAGCTGTCTTTGCCCGCTGGACAGGTTCCCCCCGCCGTCTCCCACCCGCGAGTATAGACCACCTGGCAAACTAGATATTAGGGTGTCGAGATCCACCTATAAAGAATAATAAAATAAAATTTATTAGCAAGTACAATTATTAAATTACAACAATGCTCTGTCTTCTGAATATCAGAAGACAGTGCTTACGAGCCGAGAAGGTCCACTATAATGCGCACTTAAATTACCCTTCATCTTATAAATTATGATAGATGGCGCTATATTAAAAATACTACATAATTCAATTTTCTCTGATCAAGTGGGTGAATCCGTGAGCGGTACAAGTATAAAGCAAATTTGTTTCTTATGTTTGTATATGTATATGAATGCTTAGATCTTTAAACTGGATTTTAATGCGGTTTTTTAAAGGATAGCGCGATTCAAGAGGAAGGTTTATATGTATAATAACATCTATTAAACTACTACGAATTCATACGAAGTCAAGGCTAGTCCATATAGTACCTCCCCGAGCGCGGCGCTGACGTCCGCGTCGGTGCGGCGGCGCGCCGGGTCCAGGTTGTCGCGCACGCTCGCCGCGAACAGCGCGGCGCGCTGCGGCAACGCGCACGCGCGCGCGCGCCACGCCGCCAGCCCGGCCGCGCGCGCGCACACGCCGTCCACCGTGATGGCGCCCGTCGTGCGGTGCAGCCTGCAGCAGGGTAAACCTCTCATGTCTGATGTCACAGTATACTCGTAAATAGTGTAAACCTATCATGTCTGATGTCGCAGTATACTCGTAAATAGTGTAAACCTATCATGTCTGATGTCACAGTATACTCGTAAATAGTGTAAACCTCTCATGTCTAATGTCACAGTATACTCGTAAATAGTGTAAACCTCTCATGTCTGATGTCACAGAATACTCGTAAATAGTGTAAACCTCTCATGTCTGATGTCACAGTATACTCGTAAATAGTGTAAACCTCTCATGTCTGATGTCACAGTATACTCGTAAATAGTGTAAACGACGCATGTCAGATGTCACAGTATACTCGTAAATAGTGTAAACCTCTCATGTCTGATGTCACAGTATAGTTGTAAATAGTGTAAACGTCACTTGTCAGATGTCAAAGTATACATATCACAGTACTCTAAACTACCTATAAACGTTGAAAACGGCTATTTAATGTGGGAGTCGAGCACGCTTCGGCACGAATTGGGCCAGCTCACAGTACCACACCCCCACAAGAGACCGGCGTGAAATAGCATACTGCTGAGTTTCTTTATGGGACTAAGATAGCCAGAGGTCCATATTCTATTCCTCACCCTTCCCAGTCCATTCCTTCTTTCCAGTCGTCAATTCTTTCCTTACCCCTTTCTCTTTAAAATCGGACAGCGCATTAGCAGAGACCCTATTTCTACGAATGTTCATGGGCGGTGGTGATCGATTTATGTCATAGCTGGCGACTGACCTGGTTCGCCTGATGGTAAGCGATCACTACCGCCCGTGGACAGAGCAGAGGTGCTTCTGCAGATGTGCTGCCCGCTTTTAATGGAAAAGGCGTAAGGAAAGGATTGCCGTCTGGGAAAAGGAATGGACTGAGACGGGTGAGGAAAAGGAAAAGAGCTATCTCGGTAGTTAAGACATATTCCTATTAAGTTACCCAAACAGAGCTGCGATTAAAGAACTCTTTCCGGCGCCCGTGCGACCGACCACAGCTACTTTTTCCCCGGGGCTTATTGTAAAGGACACTCCGCGGAGCGCTGGAGCGGCTTCCGTTTCTGTCTGTTTGTCCTTTTTATTTGGTGGTCTCTCGTAATATAAATACACATCTTTGAAGACTATTTCACCTAAAATAGAAGTCATGAAAAGAATTACATGTTTCTATTAACTCAACCTAGTTTTTTTACCTCTAACTAGTTTTTAACCGACTTCGAAAAAGGAGGGAGATTCTTACTAATTACTGTGTGGACCGATTTTGACGATTCTTTTTTTATTTTAAAGCTTTTGTTTCCCGTGTCTCGTTTAAATTTGGTCTAGTTCTAGCAATTTGACAGGGCTTTAGTTTTTTGTCAGAAATAATTAGGGTTTATTATGAACTAGCGGTCCACCCCGGCTTCGCCCGTGGTACATATATAGACTATAGCCTTCCTCAATATATAGGCTATCTAACGTGTGAGCTTCTAACTCATCTATCCTACTTTCTTTCGAGTAATTTAAATCCTTTATTAAATTCTATTACTAAGTACATTAGCATAAAAAGTACTTCCTACTTTATTTCGAGTAAATCTTTTATTAAATTCTATTACTAAATACATTAGTATAAAAAGCACTAAATTTATACCTTTTTCAGGCCACGCGTCAAAGTCTAGACCTGGATATTGCCTTAAGGCCTTTACATCTGGCTCCATTGGTTCTTCAGCTGGTAAATCTGCATATTCTAGAATTCTCTCGACCTAGAAAATTAATCTTATTCTTATAAATTAAAAAAAAAAACACGCTTTAATGATAGAAACAGCATAATCGTCCCACTTGCTCTTATACATGAGGTAATTTTTAAATCCCGGTGATCCGCAGGATAATAAGATAATCTCATGAAACTATTGTATTGTCACTGATCCTTGATAAGTGTACAAAGTTTGAGTTAAATCCGTTTGAAGTGGGTCAAAATCGAGTTATTATTAATAAAATAAAACACTAGTGACATGAAAAAAAGGCAAATAAGCAAATTTAAATAATAACGTATTTGCATCAAAAAATAACCTATTCATTTTCCCAGTACTCTTCTCCTAACGTGTTATTTCCCTACATTATATGTAGTCTGGAAGAGATCGCTACCAAGCGATAAGACCGCCATTTGTGAATGTTTTTCTTTTATTGTATTTTATTTCTGAATTTCCCTATCTTGTGTCTGCGTGTGCTATAAATTCCTACTTACATTATAAATGAATAACTACTGAACCGATTGCAATGAAATTTGGTACATAGATAGCTGGACAACTGGAATAACATATCGGCAACTTTATATCCCGATATTCCAACGGGATACAGACTTATCCGGGTGAAACCGCGGAGCACAGCATTAAATAAATAAATAAATAATCTACGGACATGCCAAAATATTTCTAAAGAATAGAAAAATAACTCACAGATGTCATGTGGTTCTCTACTTCAGCGGTTTGCCGCATGCCGAACTGACACATGCCGACCAGACTGATGGCCTGCGTTATTGCCAGACCCACATTGCCTCCCAATGTGTCTGCAATATTTATAACAATCTGTACCTGGACTGTACACTGGACCTGGACCACTTCAGAATATATATAACAATATATTCTGAAGTGGTCCAGATATCTTTTAGAGAAATAAATGTCGTCATCAGCCCATATATGTTCCCACTGCTGGGACACAGGCCTCCTATGAGGGTTCAGGCCATAATCCACCACGCTGGCCAAGTGCGGGTTGGCAGATGTCACATGTCGTCGAACTTTTGATTCTGGTCCAGATATATTCAAGTTTAATCAGCGTCTCTTATACCACTAGCTTGTCTGGAAGAGATCGCTTTAATGATAGCTGTTGTGATCTTGTGCCAGTTTCTTATTTATAGAACTTAGTTCTGTATGGCTTGGTGCACAACATTTCATTGGTGCCCAAATTTGATTCAAAAACAAAAATTATTTGATTTAACGTTTAGTAATACAGAAAATTTTGTAAGTATGGATGGATATATAGAACAAAAAACTCGACCGACTTTCGCGTTTCGAATAAAAAAATAAACAACTAAATCTATTCACACAGTCGAAAGTTCTGAGGTAACACGCAAAACATATAGTCAAATTGTCTTATTCATTTATTATATTTAACTCTTTCAGTTATAAGAATTTTTATATTTTATTTATTTATAGAGAGAAGTTAATTTGCCCTATTCCTACGTGAGTAAGCAGTTTTTTATGTCAGTGCGGGCAACTGAGCTGATGGTTGCTACAGATGAGGAGAAGAAAACAGGCCTCCGGCTCCCCCACTCACCGTGCACACACTGGTTTTCTGTGGTTGTACGGTACTTCCCCGGTGCTGGACCAATTCGTGCCGAAACGTGCTCGACTCCCACATGAAAATAATCTGAACTCACCCCCAAAAACGAAAAAACTGAACGTGATGCAGCCCAAGTATACACAGCAGACTATATCCATCCAGAAACCGAACGCTCTATCTGTACTGAGTTCTATAGTCTGTGCGGACGTGCGCAGATCTTGCAGGGAATCGAACTCGCGTACCAGCGTGTGCTGGGCGCTGGTGGAGCGAATTGTGGTCAACCCTGATACTGTTGACGTCGCGTGGTTGAGGGTCAGACTGACCGCTGGAAAGGAATCAAGTTGAAATTGCGAAATTTAAGAAAACTTCAGTAATATTTACAGCTTACACTTCATGATGTCCCTGATAGCATATTTGACACTTTCGCGTATTTTATCAGAAATTTTATGTAACTTTAACTGACAGATAAGGTAAACAGAAAATAATAAACAGACTTTAATTAGTAATACATGAGCATTTAACTGTCGCTCACTTTAACAAGTAAAGCGAATAACATTTTTTCAAACCACTTTTAAATTCTCACTTCCCCTACCTTACCCAATTGGTGTATTAGATAGACCTCAGATATACTGAGTGGTATCCTTTTTTGGCACACCTAATTTTTGTTTATTTTCTTTTTCTGAAGTTGTTTTTAGTTATGTTATAATTCTTGTGTGTTAAAATAAATGGTTCTTTCAATAAAATCGACTAGCCTAGATCCAGTACTCACATATAGCCTGCACCCTCTTCAGCTCTCTACTTGTGGTGAGGAACAGCGACCTCAGCACCCACAGCAACAACCCCACCACCAGGGTGGGCACTACTAACCACCAGTTCACCAGACTCACAACGAATAGTACCGATATCACTTCTAGGAAGAACTGAAAAAGCCAACCTTTTATTCTACTACTCTAGTGGTATGTAACCACTTATAGGGTCAAAATTAATAATCATAAAAAATATTAAAATTATATAAAGTATATAAGAATCCATATAAAGAAGTCAAACTTATATAACCTTAATATATATACCCTACATTTGTTATTGAATCTGAGGTTATATTTTTCATAATTGAATTATTTAATACAAGCCAAGTAACTCATAATTTTACCTATTTTTTATGCCATAAGCGGGCAACTGAGCTGGTGGTTCGCCTGATGATAAGCGATCACCACCGCCGTGAACAGAGAGTAATACCTGCGATGCGCTGCCCGCCTAATGGGGTAAGGGATAAGGAAAGAATTGACAACTGGAAAGAAGGAATGGACTCGGAAAGAGGAGGAAAAGGAAACGGGTCTCCAGCTCCCCCATCACCTTACGGAACACAGTAGCACGCTACTATGTCACGTCGGTCTGTGGGGGTGTGGTACTTCCCCGGTGCGAGCTGGCCCAATTTACGCCGAAGCTCGACTTATATAACTCATTATGTTATAACTCTAATATCTATACTAAGCTCGACTTATATAACTCGTTATAACTCAATTATGGACTCACAGAAAGGCATTCAGACAAAGTCCAAGGTAACATGGTGTCCACCTGGCTCATATCGTTGGAGAACCTGTTCAGGATCCGTCCGGAGGGATTGTAGTTGAAGAACCACATGGGCGCGTTGGACACACCCCTGGAGGGTTTAAAACCGGGTTTAATTCCGTAATTTTTTTTTTGCTTAAATTTTAGTGAGAAATAAAAGTTGGATTAAATTAAGTCGATATTATATATAAGTATATACTAGCTGACCCGGCAAACTCTGTTGTTCTTATTCTTATCTATTCGATATGCAGACAAAATTTCATGAGAATCGGTCCAGTCGTTGCGGAGGAGTATAATAACTAACATTGTTACACGAGTACTTTACATATATAAATAGATTAATTTGTGTGTATGTTTTAAGTATTGATAACTAGCTGTAGGCTCAATGATCACGCCCAGCATTCGAGAAAAAAATTTTGAAATTGATCCAGTACTTCTCAATATCAGTGCGTTCAAACAAACAAACTCTTCGACTTATATTAGTAGTGTAGTTTTATCAGTTTTAAGTACGCAATTTGTTTAGGTTTAAATAAACAATGGAAAATTTTTTTTCCAAAAATATCATTATTATTAACAATTAAAATCACAAAGTGTTATTATTTAAAAAACTTCTGCTATCTTCTTTTTCTCTCTCTCTCTCTCTTTCTCCCTCTAACTTCAAATGAATAACTTACTTGAACATAGCTTCATGCAACTTAACAGATGCTCGCAGACAAGTTTTATAGAAATATAATAGTTTCGTCCACGTGACAAGCAAACACACAACTATGAGAGATATGTATATATATACGTATCCATCTCTGTCTAGGTGTAGTCTATTTGTTTGTAACTCTTCAAATGCAACTGAAAATAAAAATGTGACGGTAAATTATCCTTAATAATTAAAATATTTAAAAAACTCTATTATTATTATTAATATTGAAATTTGACATCTGAATGTTGAAATATGAAATGCAAGGAGATTATTGAATCCCGGCGATACTGATCAGGATAATAAGATAAACTCATGAAACTATTGTATTGTCACCGATCCGCGATAAGTGTACAGAGTTTGTGTTAGATCTGTCCGTTTGAAGTGGGTCAGAATCGGGTCTAAAGGAGTCGGTTACGCAAACATACAGGTGAAGCTGATAAAATGTCAAATATACCTGAATTGTTATATTTCATGTCAACTGTAGACGTAGAATTTATTAGATTTGTAGCGCTATTGTTTTCTTCAACATTTACCCTGAAATAAATAAATATAAATTACAATACAGAATCTAATAAAACATTTTTTTTTAATTTCCAGATCGGGAAATTGTAAAAAAAAATTAAAAATCACGACAACTTATTGACTAAAAACGTTTTGTTTTTATTTACAACTGACTTAAAAAAATGAGAAACTTTAATTTTTAGTTTTATAGCATTGAAATGCTTTATAAATGAGAAATTTTGAAAGAATAGAAAAAATTTGGCTAGGCGTTGCTACGGTTAGGCAAGAAACGCAGGTTCGAATCCCACCTCGTGATCAAATTTTTTCTATTCTTTCAAAATTTCTCAATGAGAAAGTTATCAATTCGCCTGCTAAATGAGTATATTTATATTTTCTACTTTGTATCTTCAGAACTTTGGACTGGATGAACCGATTCTGATGATTCTTTCTATATTTACTTTTTGATGAAATCTGATGTCTCACATAATTAGTTCTAGTTCTGACAATTGGAAGATGGTTTGCTTTTTCTTTTTTTTTTCTTGATAAAAATTGTTATTTTCTCGAATAAAGAAACTCACTAACCACTCAGTAAGCCACAAATTGGTAGACGAATAGAAGGCCTGTCCAGCCATGAAGAGTATTATCAATAACAATATAGCAATTCTGCCGCCCCCGCATCGAATGTAAGATATATACACACTGCTCGATACTGCGCCTTCTGATTGGTCTTCGTCTTAAAAAAAAAATGGTTGCCTGTAAAGTCGGTTTTACGGGCGAAGATTTTACGTGACAACGTCTCTTTCTCGGTAGAATATTTATTGATATGAATATTATTAAATTGCACAATAGGAACAAGGAATTGAATGAAAATAAGAATCGCACAAATTTTAACTATAGAAAATATATTTTGTTTACTAAAAAGACAGAGACAGAGACACAAGCACGCGCCGATTCAATGCGCCTAATTCTCTAGTGCTGCGCGCGCGGCGGACCGATCCTAGTTCGGTGACTCATCGTAACGTTACCGGGCGCTACACTTTTTCATAAGTGCCTCCGAGTCGCAACCTAATTTAAGACGTTTTCACGTCAAAAATAATAAGCGTTAGTTTGGGAACTTTTGAACTAATTGTCGGAAGCAAAACTCTGCTTGTGCCTGTATTAGGCAGAGTTTTCTTACAAGCGATAGAAAACATTTTGAACATTAATGCTATGAAATAAGGTGCTTATTTCAATGAATATGTTAAACAACGCCACTCGGACATGTCATTCTAAACTTTTGAATAAGCGATTGTGAATTATATTATGTTTAAACACATTAAGTTAGTATTGACAAAACTAAATTTTATCGCCGACGAAACATATTGGTTGTGATGGTTCTTAATCATCTCAATAGATGGCGTGGGATGTCCCTTAGGCACGTGAAACCGAAAAAGTAGAAGAAATACGATTACTATGGCGGGATCACGGGTGGCCGAGAGGCTAACCGTTGCTACGGTTTGGCAAAAGATATGGTTTCGAATTCCACCTGATGATTTTTTTTCTATTCTTTATAAATTTCTCATTTGTTAGGTACTTCATCACTACATAGTATAAAGCAAAGTCGCTTACCGCATCTGTCTCTATGTATATATGCTTAGATCTTGAAAACTACACGGCGAATCTTGATAGAGTTTTTTTTAATAGACAGAGTCATTCCAGAAGAGGGTTCACACGCATAATATCATTTAAACTACTCGCACGCGTAGAAAGCCGCGGGCAGAAGCTAGTGAATTCTGTAGAACTAAAAATTGAACTATTTGACATACCTTGATGATCAGGTCCGGATGTATTTTCATTCAAGCTGTGTGCTGACTCCGACAGGGACTTTTGCCTCTTTAACTTTTCTTGGAGTACTTTCGTGGAATTGGGTTTTGCCTGAAAATCACACTAATATTATAAATGTGGAAGTTTGTTTGTTTGGATGTTTGTTCGTTAATCACGCTGAAGAATCACTACTGAACGGATTTTTATGAAATTTGGTTTACAGACGGGGTATGAGCTGACTTGGGTGATATACTTTTAATCTGATTAAATGCTCCCTTGGGATAACTTAATCATTTGTAAATGTCCTAATTCTACGTGGGCAAAGCCGCGGGCGGAAGCTAGTTTTATATAATTGATGGCTTTATAAATTCTTGATTCAAACTTATTCAAATATGCTATGATAGTTTAAACATCCATTTCAATGTATGTTGATTAAAAGTATTTTCTTTCTTTCTTTCTTTCTTTCAATGTCAGTAATACATAATTTCATTTAGGTAGGTTATGATAAAATCGGTCTAGTCGGAGTCGGATCGCGGCACTGAGGTTTGGTTCCGTACAAACGTAAAAAGCCAACCCGCACTTGGCCAGCGTACTGGATTATGGCCTCAACCTTCATGGGAGGCCTGTGTCCCAGCAGTAAGAACATATGAGCTGATGATGATGAAGATGATGATAACGTTGAAAAATTAAATTATGCTGATGATGAATTAATACTTGATTTAATCACACTTACCATAATATCATGAGTGGGCTTCTCCGTATTACATCCTGTTTCAAATTGTTCAAACTCAGACACTTTGTTTCGTATATCTTCATAAGTGCCTTGAGATACAATCTATGAAAGCATAATTTTCTGCTATAATATAACAATTAATAAATTTTTTATTTGAATAAGATACATAACTTAAACATCACAAAATTGTATGCACTTAAACTTCCTGTATAAATTGAAATGGGACCACAAGGCCAGCTAGACCAGACCAGCTATCAAATAAAACTGAACCAGTTAAAAGTTATAAACATCAACAAAAAATCTCAACTAG
>NW_024045131.1:373285-386248 GCF_012273895.1 Zerene cesonia | reverse complement strand
GTCAACCCGATTTTATTCCACCCCAACTCAAATAAACCGCGATTTAAACCCGTTTTTCCCTCACCTTCCCCTCCTTCAGAACACACACGTTATCTGCGAGTTTCGCATAATGCAAGAGATGGGTGACGAGGACCACAGCGCTGTCTGCGAGGAACTCCTGGATGCATTGCTTATATATGGCTTGCGATACCTGCAAGTATTAAGTTTTAACTCAAACTCAAGGTTAAACTGTAACTCATTAGGTGGGATTCGAGCACGCTTCGGCACTAATTGCAACTCGCACCGGAGAAGTACCACACCCGCACAGGAAACCGGCGTGAAATAGTAGCATGCTCCTGTGTATCGTAAGGTAAGTGGGGGAGCTGGAGACCCGTATCCTATTCCTCACCCTTTCCAGTCCCTTCCCTCTTTATAGTTGTCAATATTTTCCTTAAAAGTGGGCAACGCATTCGTTCGTGGGCGCTGGTGATCACTCACCATCAGGCGAAACACCAGCTCAGTTGCCCACTATTACATCTCAAGGTGGAATTCGTATTTTCAATCAAATTCAATGTCCCAAACCAGATCAAACCCTAACCATCTTCTTTTTTTCTTTTGACCGGGAATACAAACTCAAACTCAATCAATAACTCAGTCTTTTGCCTGAAATAACATTATTTGGTACTAGCTGCGCCCCGCAGTTTCACCCACGTTTGTCCGTATCCCATAGGAATATCGGGATAAAAAGTTGCCTATATGTTATTCCAGTTATCCAGCTCTCTACGTGCCAATTTTCATTGCAAGCAGTTCAGTAGTTTTTGCGTGAAAGAGTAACAAGCATGCACACATCCTTACAAACTTCGCATTTATAATATTAGTAGGATAGGATGGTATATTGCTATTGCAAATCAAAATCTACTTATATTTACTTCAGTATCATATCCATCATATACACGATTTTTTAAAAGAAATATCTTTATCTCTACCAATATCACTCATAAACTTTACTTTTTTTTAATCATGTTAGGGAAACGCTTGACCACAGTCTTAGGGTAAGCTGAGATGTGGTCTAAGATGGAGCACGCTTCCCTCGAAGGTACCTGTTCACTCTTCCTTTAATAGAACACCTATACCTGTATCATTAAATAGATAATACCTTAGCATCCACAGCTGCTAACGGGTCATCTAATAGATATAGATCAGCCTCTTGGTAAACGCATCTAGCTAAGGATATTCTTGCTCGTTGTCCTCCTGATAGTGTTACTCCTGTGATAAATAAATGATTTTTTATGTCAACGTCGGCAATGGAGCTGGTGGGTCGCCTGATGGTAAGCGCTACCACCGCCCATAAACATTTGGAGAGGCGTTATATCAATTGCAGGGTTTACGCCTCTACAAATGAATTGCTGACTTTAAATTGGAAAGGGATTAAGAAAGGATTGACGAGGGGATTAAAAGGAATTACTGGAAAAAGGATATGTAGTTAAAAAACTGAAAGAAACACCCTTTCATAATAGAATCAACTAAATCGTCTCACTTGCTCATAAATATAGTAAGGAAATTATTAAATCCCGGCGATCCTAATTAGGATAATAAACTCATGAATTATAAAAATCATAAATCAGTTTAAGTGTTAGCGTCGGTACCGGTATCAGTATCAGTAATTTTATCGGTAACAGATTCGGTAAAGTTGTCGGTATGGATATCAGTTTTACTGGTATGAGAATCGATATCGGTATGGGTATCAGTGACACAATAAATATTCGTTCATTACCTTTTTCTCCTACAAGAGTCTGGTCTCCATGCAGGAAACCCTGAAGATCCGCTTCCAATTGACAACATTTGATCACATCATTGTACCTACTTTTATCGAACTGTTGCCCGAATAGTATGTTTTGACGTACCTTAAAATAGTGTTACTAGTTAGACAAATAAATTTTAATAGAAAATAAATAAAAAAAAAACTTTTATGTGCCACTACTTAAAATATAATATATATGTAAACCAAAATATAAAAACAGTAATATTGACAAAAAGGACTCCCCGTCAGCAAAGCAGCAATCATTATAAGATTAAAATGTATTACTGCACTGATTTTCAGAGGAGACCTCGTGTTAATTCTGCGTTTTTGTATGAAAATCACGTGTTGTATTACTAGTTACAATAATTATTCACATTATAACCAACTTGTGGTATTTAATATGTCCGCTATGTATAAAACATTTATTGAAACAAACACCTTATTTCGCGGTAACGTTCCAACTCTATTGTACTCTGCGTAGGTAGAATTTTCAAAAGATCATGAGCCTACTCGTTTGTTGTTCGTAAATGAAAGAAAGAAAGAAAGAAACATTTATTTGACTCTTAGAAAAATTACAATAAAAAAAAACAATAAACTTAAGACAAAACAATACAATAATGAAAAGAAAACAGCACAATAAAAAAGCTTACATAAGAAAACATTTAACAAGGAAAAATTTAAAAAAATATAAAAATAAATATAAAGCATGCATATTTGTTTTGGCGTGGCCGTAGGCCCGTTACTTTTTCTCATCCTTACCAATCAATTCCTCCTTTCCTGTCCTCAATCCTTCCTAATTCCCTACCCCATAAAAGCGGGCAGCACATTCGCAGAGGCACTACCTCTGCGAATGTTATTGAGTGGTGGTGATCGCTTACCATCAGGCGAACCACCAGCTCAATTGCCCGCTATGACATAAAAAATATCAAATTGACAGAAATATGACAATACTCACGGATGCGTCGAATAGCCAAGATTCCTGTGAAGCATAGGAGATGGTACAATTGATGGTCAGGCTGCCATCAGTTGGTGTTAGCTCTTGGAGTATGGCTAGAAGTAATGAAGACTTTCCTGAACCTACTGTGCCTATTATTGTAGTCAGAGTTTTTGGCTTTATCTGGAACATAAAGTATGGTCTGCAATATGAATCTGTTAATAGTTTTAACGTCTAAAAAACTGAAGTTATTTTTGATGAATGCTTCATATAACGCAAGGATCTACTTGACACTGGCAAATAGTTGAAACTTATTGACATAAAGGAAAAAAAACGCAAGGATCTGATGTATCGACCCAAAGAATAAAATACCAGATCGATTGGGCTGAAATTTGGCATAGAGAAGATATACTCAGGTTTTTTAATTTCAAAGTAAACATATGTTTTCGATATAGTAAACAAACTTTCGCCGGTGGCTTCGCCCGCGAAGTCAAAGGCTAGCTCTCATGCTATCTTCGTACCAAACTTCATCAAAATCGGTTAAGTGGTTTAGTGAAGAAAAGAAAGACAGACGATCATACAGATTCCTTTCGCTATTATAATATTAATAGGTTTACCGTTAAATTTATATCAGACAACACTGCCTGCTTCGTCTCCCACTCTTCAGGCTTTGTCCAGTGAGTTGTGAAATTCTTAAACTGCACTAGGTTTTCTACTTTATCTAGGTTAGTTTTTGTGTATCTGTAAAAATAATAATATGTAATTGAAAAATGTGTGAAGTGTAAATCTTGATACTACGCAATGCACATTCCAGGAATCAAGCTACTACTCCATGCTACTGTTGCTATTGCTACTTCTATAACTACCATTTCAAAAACTATTAAACATATTAACATTTACTATTGCTACTAATGCTGCTAATACCACTGTTGCTAAGTCTAAGGATGTGCATGTCTAGATAGATTCACTCTCGCTTTGAATAAGTCTAAATTATATTTTTCCAGAAAGTCAGACGCGGTTAGAGCATTTCATTCCTTCACAGTTCGATCTATATAAGAGTTCTAAAATATAACTACGAAGGATGGTGGATAGACCAGCTGTATCGAGATGTTCGTGGTGAAATTTAAAAATTACTGCTACTACTGCAACGCATACTACTAGACTACTACTGCTACTGCTACTAACTAACTACTTCTCTAAATAAAAAGCCTCAACTTACCCGTTCTCTTCTCTTCCAGACTTAACTTCAGGTAACAAAAGAAATTCTTGAATCCTCTTAACACTAATGTAGGCTTCTAACGTCATCGTGATGGAAATCGGAAACGCTTCAACCATGTACATCCTGAGGCTCTCATAATAGGAGATTATCACGAAAATCTGCGCAGCCGTTATCGAGTTACCGAATGCTATGTATGAAAGGATGCTTATAAGGAGGGCTATTTGCGTGTTGAGTTTTGAGCAAGAAAACATAATTGCGTATATCCAGGTTATTCTCTTTATCATGTTCAGTTCTTTTCTGGAATTAAAGTTAAATATCTTAATATATAAAAATCTCGTGTCACAATGTTTGTCCTCAATGGACTCCTAAGCCGATTATAATAAAATTCGCACACCATGTGTAGTTCGATCCAACTTGAGAGATAGGATAGTTTAAATAATTTTAGTTACGATAAATGACAACCCGGGCGGAGCCGGGACGTGCAGCTAGTTGTCATATAAAATACATATCATGATATTGGGGAAATTCAGAAAATTTATTTAAAATCCTTTTTTTTTAATAATTTTTAAATAACATGCCTTAAAAACTATCCAGTGTCCATTTCAAAGAAATTTTATAATAATGATATGTGAAATTTGTTTTTACTCATTTGTATTTTTCTACCAATATCAAAAAAAAAATTCTACTGTATAATAAATAAACCAATTTTGGTCCATTTGGAAAAGTGTAGCATGACTTAAATAGTACTTTTACTTTCTACCCGTCAATTGGAGTTTAAGGGTTTTGGCTAATTAGGAAACTCTGTGATTCCTGGGTCCTTTCCTTTCTTCCTCTCGTCAATCCTTTCTTATTCCCTTTCCAATTTGAAGTCGGCAATCCATTTGTAGAGGCGTAAGGTCTGCAATCGACCTTACGCCTCTCCAAATGTTCATGAGCGGTGGTAGCGCTTACCATCAGGCGACCCACCAGCTCCATTGCCGACTATGACTACGACTTAAAAAAAAAAATTAATAAGTAAGTGTTGTTACTTTCTTGCGGTTCCAATGATTTTAGCAAAGGCCTTCTCCCAGGCGTACATCTTTATGACTTCTATACTTTGTATTACTTCATTCATGAGCCGTATTCTGTTGTCAGTTCGGATCGTCATTTTCTCCGTTAACTTGCTTGCCAATTTGCCCAAATAACCTAAAATTGTTATTAATTTATCTTTTATTTTTTGATTACAACATGATGTAATACTCAGATCAAAATAATACAATAACTTTTTTATATGTAAGGGCAACTGATATGGTGGTTCATGAATGTTAAAAATACAGATGGTTGATTGGAAATATAAGCAAATTAATGAAAACACGCATTTTAAAGGAAATTTATGAAGTTATTTACATGATTCTATATATACTAGTCATAAATCTTCAATATGATCTTTTGATTATTAAACAACTATTCTTATTCTCGTCATGTGCTTTTTGTATACCCGTAAGACGTATTAATTGTTAAACAATACAAAACGACACACTTGCAAGTTTTATAAACTTACATATTTGTCACTTAGTAACATAAATTGTAAACTTTTTAACTGGATTTCACAAACAACATGATAGTACATCACACTACATCACACAAGTAGTGTGATGCTTTTTAAATTGCAATGCAAGTTAAACAGACCTATAAATTCTAGCTTTCCTAACAAAATATATGAAAGAACAGAAATTCTAGTTTACCAACAAAATATAACAAACAACACACCAGCTATTCATCCAAACTTATAAATTCAAGTGTTTACAACAAAAATATGAACCAACATACTAGCAAGTGGTATGACAACCAACAGAAATCCAACGCCCAACAAAGCTGACATTCCTATGTGGCGAAACATCAGGTACACTATAACAGTGCTTTCCACAGGTATCCTAATTAGGTCTATTAAATAAATGGCGGCTATTTCGAATCGCTCTACGTCTATAGTGAGCAAATTGACTATGTACCCCGTTAGCCCGTCGGACGCCTTGTCAACTGTCAAGTTTAAATGGTGGAGCTGAAAAGATGCTTTTATTGGAAAAGTGTTGTACAAAATATATTAGTTTTTTGAATTCAATGTTTCGAAAAAAAATTGTGAAGAAATTTGACAGAGACGGGATTAAAAGACACGACTTTTGTTGTAAGTAGTAAAACCTAGTAAATATTAATATATACTTTCTCTTCTTATCTCCATATATCTCTTCTCTTTTTATACATTTTTAAAATTCAAAAAAAGGAGGAGGGTCAGTTCGACTGTTTTTTTGGCTTTGTCAACTCAGAGCTTATGTTTCCGTGAACCGATTTTGATGATTCTAATTTTATTTGAAAATGGCAAGTACCGTCTCATTTAAATTTGTTCTTGTACTAACGATTAGAACTTGGTTTTTTGTGAAAAATATTTATTGTAAAATAAAACATATTTTAATTATTTCTTTTACCCACCTTTCTATATATTAATGATGAACAGGATCTCATCAGAAGCATGCTACTTTCCAATTGAAAAAGTAGCATGGAGTGCGTCATCACAGCACTCAGTAGCATTAAGCTAAAAAGTGTATTTTTTGTATTAAATCCTACTATCCTACTAATATTATAAATGCGAAAGTTTGTAAGGATGTGTGTGCGTTTGTTGCTCTTTCACGCAAAAACGATTGAACCGATTGCAATGAAATTTGATACGTAGACAGCTGGACAAGAGGAATAACATATAGGCAACTTTTTATCCCGATATTCCTAAGGGATACGGACTAACGCGGGTGAAACCGCGGGGCAAAGCTAGTTTGTAATAAATTTGTATAGTTCTCGTTTCGGTTTAATTTCCGGGTTAAATCCTTTTCTTGTAATTTCACAGGTCTCAAACTATCTTTGGACGATATTTCATCCAAATCGGTTCAGTGTTTAGGTGTGAAGAAGATACAGACAAAATTAGTTTCGATTTAAAAATATTGCTAACTTTTGCCCGCGGCTTCGCACGCGTTAAATTTTAAGAAGTTAAATGCATGTTATTATACATATAAACCTTCCTTTTGAATCACTCTATGTATTAAAAAACATCAAAATCTGTTGCATTATTTTAAAGATCTAAGCATACAGACACACAGACGATGAAAAGCGACTTTGTTTCATACTATGTAGATAAGTAGAGAAATTTGTAGTACTTATCCCTGTTTGGTTTCCCAATTAATTATTGTGATTTGATTTGATTGGGTTTAATTTGATTTGATTGGATTGGATTTGTTTGGATTTAATTTGATTTGATTTAATTTGATTTGATTACATTTCATTTCATTTAGCAATATCAAAAAATCTTACCCAACGATACCCCCAGCATACATATACGCTTCAGCATCTGACATCCCGGAGGGAGAGGGGGAAAAGTAGTTGATCACAGCCTCTAAGCACATCGGTATTGTTATCCTGGGAGAAAACGCAAAAAATAATGTTAAAAAACAGAAAACGGAACCACACGGGAGGCACCCATCAAATAACATAAAGAATCATCAAAAGCAATTCACCCAGTCGATAGTTCTGTGGTAACATAGCCAAAAAATAATACAATCGATTTGATAAGCAGCTGTTTTGAAGTCGGTTGATAAGTGTTTTAATTTACCTATTCCAATAAAAGATAGACTGGGTTATTCAGCAAAGATGAATGTTTCTAATAACTAATATTATATCTGCGACAGTGTGTTTGTTTGTCCAGCTATCAGGTCGCAACGGAGGGGTATTATGATATGATTTATTTTTAAAATCGGTTACGTACTTATAAAAAAAATAAAGAAAACATTTACAAAATCACATTTCTTATGGTTATTACTACAGATTAATCATATTTAAGAAATATTTTAAATAATAGAAAAACTTCCTTACTGTTTGGCAAAAAGACGCGGCTTCGAATTCAGCCTCATGATAATTTTTTTCTATTCTTTAAAAATGTCTATTAATAAAGCATTTCAATGCTTTAAAACTAGAAATGAAATTCATTATATTTTGTAAAATATCTTAATTCTAGATAGTCATCATCATCATCATCATCAGCCCATATATGTTCCCACTGCTGGGACACGGGCCTCCTATGAGGGTTCAGGCCATAATCCAGCACGCTGGCCAAGTGCGGGTTGGCAGATGTCACATGTCGTCGAACTTTTAATTCTTGGACATGCCGGTTTCCTCACGATGTTTTCCTTCACCGTTTAAGCAGTGGTGATATTATCCACATGCGCAGATAAATTGAAAAATCAATTTATTTCCTGCACGCTCGCCCGGTCTCGAACCCAGACTTATCGATTTTGAAGTCCGAGATTCTCACCACTGAGCCACCACTGCTCTAGATAGTACTAGCACACAAATAAATACCTGCCTTATACAAGAATCTATTATGGCAAAGGGTATATTAAAAAGCAGGAACTTTGGTCCATATATCCGTGCTATTGCTCTTAGTAGAGATGGGTTGCCACCTCGTACTGAAAAAATAAATAAATGTATAAATTTTATCATACAATAACGCATTTTTCGATTTTCCTTTTAAGTTCGATATGATAGTCTGTTCCGATTGTCTGTCTGTTCGTCTGTTTGTCTGTGATTTTTTTTTTTATGTCACAGTCGGCAATGGAGCTGGTGGGACGCCTGATGGTAAGCGCCACCACCGCCCATGAACATTTGTAGAGGCGTAAAGTCTATTACAAACCTTACGCCTCTGCAAATGGATTGCCGACTTTAAATTGGGAAGGGATTAAGAAAGGATTGTCGAGAGGAATAAAGGAAAGGACGGGGAAGGGGAAGGAAAAGGATATGGTCTGTGATTCCTGTCTTTTTTTGCCGTTCTGTCATCAGTCTGTACCTTCATTTTTGTCTGTCTGTGTCCGTGTGTCTCATGAACCGTGGTAGTAAGACGTGAAATTTCCAAACATTATACATGTGTGTTGCTGATATAACAGCAAATAATAGAAAATCGAGGGTAATAATGTAAATAATAAAAAATGGCTGGCCAATATTTTTGAAGTTGCATGATCATATTACTACGAAGTATCGCATATAAGTAATTTTTTTTTCAATATTGATAGTCTTAAGGAATTCACAAGTAATTCCGTACAATATAAATTATTTACAATCTTTTGTGAAGGCAAAAGTTTAATTATTTCTACTTTTTTCGTTATATCCGACTTACCTTGTTTGTCTAACTCATCCTTCCATTTCGCCCCTAAGCTTTCCCCATGCATCGCAGCCCTGTGTTGTGGGGAACATCTGTGAATAATGCGGCCTTTATATATAATTTACGATCACAGACATTTTTTTAAAAGAGCAACTACAGAGTTTCTTGCCGACTCTTCTCTGTAATGCTGCTTTTCTGACCTATGGTAAATGTTATATCTGTGTTATGACGATTCAAAACCGCTTCTTCACGGGCGGTGGTGATCGCTTATAATCAGGCGAACCACCAGCTCAGTTGCCCGCTGACATTAAAAAATACGCGTCGTGACAAATAATGCGCTGCCCGGTATTATGGAGGAATTGATAAGGAAAGGATTGACCACTGGAAAGAAGGACTTGGAAGGGTGAGGAAAAGGAAACGGGCCTCCAAAATTCGCGTTGCGTTTTCCGTATTTGATCAAACATATGTATGAAATGTTTACATGACGAAGCTTGGGTGTTAGGTTAGGTTTTAGACCTGTTCCACTGATTTAATAATAAATAATATAATTTCTTTTTTACAAAGTATTAAAGAAAAAACTGACCTGTATAAGTCATCTATCGTGAGCTGCCGCTTCCTTCCCAATAGAAATATATGGCGTGTGTACCTGTAATTGAAATCATTATTGTTAAAGTATGTTATTTGAGTAGGACAAACCGGTAACAAATGTCGCCCTACATCGTCTGGTACACGTTAGTGAAGTTTATAATGCAGTGCAATGTTAGGGCTGGTGATTGGTACGCCATCTATATAGTGTTTTTGCTAAACCTAATCCTAAACCTAATTTAGCGGGATTTTTTGGGATTTTAACATGGTCCTTTTTTCCATTTTTAACATCATCAGAATTTAAATGGGAGGCACCAGCTTTCAAATAAAAAAGGGACATCAAAATCGATTCACCCAATCGAAATTTCATAAATAATAGAGCCTAAAACAATATATAATGTACTCTGTGGTCTAAAATAGAGTAGAACAGCACTTTCTTTTTTGAATGTGGTTAAAAATTGATATACTTAAATGAAGATATAAGTTGTACTCTATCGATTACTTACCAAAAACATATTTTAGACAGCAAACTAGCTTTCTCACGCGGATTTTGCTGACGTTCTGTATTAAAGCGGCCGGTGTCCATCTTATCTTATGTTAAATGAATACTATGTAATACTGGATTGGTATAAATATCTGAAAAAAAAATATTATTCCAACAGTTATAGAACCTAAGACCGCACTCTCACACAGCAGACACAAACCACTGTGCCACAAGTCATAAGCCAAGCTAAGCTAAGTTATTTATCCGGTTGATTCCGAATAGTTTAATAGACGTTATTATACATATAAACCTTCCCCATGAATCATTCTGTCTATTAAAAAAACCCGCATCAAATACCGATACGTAGTTTTAAAGATTTTTATAGGGACATAGGGACAAAGTATGCGACTTTGTTGTATACTATGTAGTTAAGTACCCGGGTATAAAATAGCCTATGTGCTAATCCAGACTATAATCTATCTCTACACCAAATTACATACAGATACGATAAGCTGTTTTCACGTAAAGCAGCTCACTTTGCGTTTATAATATTAGTAGAACATTGTAATATTGATAACAATAATTTTATCAATATTGCACAATAAAATGAATCATCAGATTCAATTCCCAACTGCGAGGGAAAAGGTTTACACTTTACAAATGTATATATTACTGATAGTGACTTAGGTAATGTTTTTTTTAACGTGGAGGAAATCTTCGAAGGATACTGTATCTTTTGGAGGTAAATTAGAGTATGTGAGACTTCGACACACTAAAACCTAATACCTAATACTACTAATACCTAGTAAGTTCTCAATAGCAGGGATCCCGGGATCTCCTATGGAACGCACCAGAGTACGGGTAATGCTAGGAGTAAACTTAGAAAACCCGGATTCACTCAGATATATATCCCAATTTATTTGGTTTTTTTTTATGTCGTAGCGGGCAACTAAGCTGGTTATTCGCCTGATGGTAAGCGATCACCACCGCCCGTGAACAGAGCAGAGGTAGTGCCCCTGCGCTTGCGCTGCCCGCTTTTAAAAAGGAAAGGGCTAAGGAAAGGATTGACGACTGGAATTAAGGAATGGAAGGAATTGAGGAAAACGGGCCTCCGGCTCCTCCACCCACCGTACGAAACACAGTAACATGATACTATTTCACGCCATTTTTCTGTGGGGCTTGGTACTTCCCCGGTGCGAGTTGGCCCAATTCGTGTCGAATCGTGCATGACTCACACACATTGGACAATGAAAAATAGCTAAAATGTGTTTTAATATGAGATTTAACTATTGTTGTACTGGTACCATGTTAATAATGGTCCATTATTCCATGCCACTCAATAAAAATGTAGCTAAATAATTACGCAAATAGAAACAGGGGGATGAATTATTAAAATTGGTTCAGTAGTTCTTGAGTTAAACCATTACAAACATAGTTAAAAACAACCAAATGTATTTTCTTGTGTTTGATTTTACGCGAGTATTATACATTTAGAAATTAAATACCTTAAAACGGATTTTAAAAGCGATTTATTCGTTCGGGGAGTCTCCCGTGAACGCGCTGACTGTAAAGTGTTTGAAACGTCAGGTTAATAATATAATGAATAAATCGCGTTTAAAATCCTTTTAAGTCTTTAATTTCTAAACAATCAAATGTTCTTTATTCATTAGCGTAATAATCGTATATTTCTCTCGGTGTTTTTGTTATTATCATAGATCTAAAGATAATTATAAGTGTCTTAACATTGCAACACCATTGATTCCAGTAAATGTAATGTACCTATGATTCATTCCTTACGTATGTACATAATAGTTTTCTTGTGTGTGCTTTAGGGTACTAAACTGTATCTACATAAAATGTACACCTAACAAAAGCTTAAATAAATAGTAGATATTAAAATAGATTTATAAATTAAACAGAATATAATATTTAACCACCTCAGTGTATAAGAAAATACATATATTAATAAATAATTAATTCAGTTTTTTAGATAACTAGCTGCTCCCCGTGGTTTCACCCGCGTAAGTCCGTATCCCGTATAAATATCGGGATAAAAAGTTGCCTGTATGTTATTCCAGTTGTCCAACTATCTACGTACCAAATTTCATTGCAATCTGTTCAGTAGTTTTTGCGTGAAAGAGTAACAAACACTCACACACATCCTTCTTTCGCATTTATAATATTAGTAGGATAGTAGGATAGGATTCTTAATTTGTCAAATTAAAAAAAAACTAACCTCAAAATAATATTCCCGCTCGAATATCTAACAATATCTGACGTTCGGAAAGTTTTATCAGAATTTGTAGTAAATCCTTCTCAAACAAACGAATCACATTGTAATTAAATTGAATAAGGAAAATACAGATAAAACACGTTTAAGATCGCACGTCTGTAGTATTCCACAACAAATTCAGACTGTGATCATTGACCTTGGTGTCTCTGAGTTCACTTTCGCGTAAAGTTTCATTGAATGTTGAAATTATGAAATAAACTTTATCTGGGCATATATAATTTTGTAAAGTGTTGTGAAATTTTCAAAGATATGTCTATGTAAATCGAGGACCTAGTGACTCGCAGTAACGTAAGCCAAAATAGTAGAAAGCGAAATAAGAAGCATAACAAAAAAAAACATTTTACAAAATTATGCCGCAAGATTTAAATAGTTACCACGGTAAACGAACTTCTGGTTAACTTAAGGATATATTCGCATCCCCCCCATCGGTTCCAAGCCTTGTCGTGGCGGGGGGGCTCAGTAGCTCAGAGTGCACTCTGGCACTCTGAGTGAAGC
>NW_024045131.1:363267-372285 GCF_012273895.1 Zerene cesonia | reverse complement strand
ACATCCTTTTCCTTACCCTTCCCAGTCTTTCTTGTGCCCTCATCAGTCCATTCCTTATCCCATTCGCAATCCATTTGCTGAAGCAACCGTGTTAGTCTCGCTTACCATAAAACGACCCACCTGCTCTTTTGCCGATAGATGAAACGCCAGTTTTTAAATTATAATTAATTTTAAATTGAATAAACCCTAAACGCTTTAATGATATATAATGTATCCCGATAGTCCCACTTGCTCTACAGTGTCAGGAAGCGATTAATCCTGGTGATCCGAATCTGGATAATAAAATAAAGCATGAAAATGTATTTTCACCGATCCCTGATAAGTGTACTAAGTTTGAATTAAATCTGTCCATTTGAAATCGGTCATAATCGCGTCTAAAGGAGTCAGAGCATACAAACAGGTGAAGCTAATAATGCGTGTTAAACTACAATTGAATTTCGTAACTCCTTTTTTGAAGTCGATTAACAATTTCACTGCTGATCCAGAAACTTTTTTCATCCGGCGATGCGGCTATGACACGCTCAGCGTGTCTCCCGCACCGGCGGCAATCTTGCCGTACCGCTTTTGTCCCCGGTGCGGGAGCCCACGCTGCGCGTGTGCATAGACTCGAGCCAGCTGTGCGGCCGGACACACCGTGTGTGTTCTAATTTTTTTTTTTTTTTTTAATATTATTATTCTATTTCTGATATTGCGATTTATTTTTAAAGAAATTACAGTAGTCTTTATTTTTCTAGAATCTATAAAAATAAATAAATTAATCTTTGATATCAGCGGTATGTATTTACCGAATACTTTTCTACGATTACTGTGTAAATGTGGTGTAAATACTTGATCTCTTTCGGTCTATACGATTTTCTATTTATATAGTATTTTATCTTAAAATCTGAACCGTTTTACGCGACTTTCAGTGGCAAATGTCTAGTATCAAGAAGCATTATTTTGCAAAATGCTTTGTGATTTCGTGATAATTAATAATTAATACTAATATTATTAAGCTGAATAGTTAGTTTGTTTGAACGCACTACTCTCAGGAACTGCTGGTCCGATTTGAAAAATTACTTCAGTGTTAGATAGCCCATTTATTGAGGAAGGCTACAGGCTATACATGTACCACGGAAGAAGCCGGGGCGGACCACTAGTACATTACATGGATAGAATCACAATAATATGCCTACTGCCTCAGTAAGTAATACTGTTAGCTCAATTCATTTTTAAATATTTGACTGTACATAATCGAGGTTTAGGAAACTAGGAATATGAATAGAATAGACTAAAATGACTAGACTATGTCTATCTGCCCTTCTTTTTTTAGGAAACAGACAACTTCAAACGTTCATTAAATATTTTTGCGTTCAAGAAATTACAAAACTATTTCCATCTTAGTAAGGTCATAGCGCTATCTAATTGTCGTTGATTATTTTTAAATTAACCGTGATCTAGGTCAAGGTCTATGAAACCTAGTTAAAAAGAACTTTAAAAAACTTAATAGAAATATTTATTATTAATGAATATGTAACGCATGGAAGTAAACTAGTACCTTCTAGGGAAGCGCGCTCCATCTTAGACTACATCTATGCTTACCAGCAGGCGAGATGGTAGTCAAGGGCTTCCCTATCATAAACTAAAAAAAAAATAAAAAAAAAATTGTAAAAATATATCTATATACCTAAATAGAAATGAATCACTAAATGGGTTTCTAGCATAGATAACATAATACTATGTTACTAGTAAAAACTTTTTTGTTACTGTTGTTAGGCAACGAGGAAGGTTCTTATGGAGAGAAACAGAGAAACAACGTACCACGGGTGAACCCGGGGCGTACGGAATGAGAATAAAATATGAAATGTGAATAGTTGCTTATCAATTCTTCATGTGCATTAAATGTATGAATATGGGTTGATTTAAAAGCATGGTTTTTTAACTAAAAAGATATGATCCTTTGCAGTAAAAAAGGAGTCGTGTATAAAACAGAAAAAAATCACAACCTCTAAATATTTCTATCAACGATTAAAAACCATGCCCAATACGGGCAATCACTGTTTTTGTTAACATATATTTCAAACAAAATAATTTAATAGTATAACTATCTCTTAAAAACGGGCAACAAGTGTTCGTGGGCGCTGGTGATCGCTCCCCGTCAGGCGAAGCACCAGCTACGTTGCCGTTCTCCCATAAAAAAAAATGCGTTATCAACTTTGAAAAACACAACGTGTTGTCTCTTTCATACACTTGCTCGCTATTCGAATGTGTGTTTGATAAAAACATGTTTTACATTCGAGTGTGATTCAGACACTCTTCGTTTTATAAAATACAGTCACAACCATATCTACTTGAATGATTCAATTTAATAATTTCACTTTGTTTTTTTTTATGTCACAGTCTGGAGCTGGTGGGACGCCTGATGGTTAGCGCTACCACCGCCCATGAACATTTGCACAGGCATAAGTTCCATTGCAGACCTTACGCCTCTACAAATGGATTGCCGACTTTAAATTGGGAAGGGATTAAGAAAGGATTAGCGAGAGGAATAAAGGAAAGGACAGGGAAGGGTAAGGAATAATGTAATGTAATGCTATAAAAGCAAAAATTATATAAACTTGGTAATTTCTTGTGTTCGATTTTACGTGAGTATTATACATTTAGAAATTAAAGACTTTTTAACGGATTATAAACGCGATTTATACATTGCCTTATTAACCCGCGGTCAAGCGTTACACTCGCTGTAAAGTGTTCTAAACGTCGGGTTAAAAAGGTAATGAATAAATCGCGTTTAAAATCCGTGAAAGTCTTTAATTTCTAAATTATATAAACTTCTTAATGAAACTATTTCTCTAGCCGAATATAATACCGTGTGTATGACATTTGTTTATTATTTTATTATTTATTGTCATTAAGTGTTCAAGTGTCTTTGATACATACTCTATTCCATTCGATTCATAGTAAGGTCACCTAATCGGGGTCAGTAGTTATTTTATAAACATTCTACTAGAATGTATAATGTATATAGATACTACGATGAGTACAATATGTGATTAAATGTTGAGTGCATCTCTTATCTGTCCATACTTAACCTTTCTCCTCATTAGCTGCAACTATAAGCTGAAAGAAAAGCCAGTTGTATGCGTTGCCATGGGAAACGGGGAAACAATTTTTTTTTTTTTTTTGGGCGGTCACACTCTTTTTTGTCAACATTTTTTACAAACAAAACATCACAAGCCGCTTTTTTCTTGTGCACAACTATTTTACACACCGCCTCAAATATGTACTGACTTGAATTTTAAAAAATATTTTTTTAACCGTCGCCTCATTTCGTTTGCTGTCATTTTTTCCGACGGTCCCATTGTTAATTTTTTCATCTTTGTACACTACAAACTAAGTCAGTGACACATTGTCTAAACTAATTATTACAATAATTCTTAAATATAAGAGAAAAGAAAAATAATAATAATAATAATAAACAACTCTATATACACGTGGGTATTTATGCAACACAGTTATCCGCTTCGAAACAAAGTCAATGCAATATTATATGAATTGCAAATTAGGAGTCACGTTGAAAAAATATCCACAGCTATAAAACTAACTTATCCTATTTAACAATAAAAAAAATGTAGTTTCAATACACGCAACAACAAAAATAATTACTATAGCCAAACGAGCATATTATCATTATAGTCGACAACGCTTGCGGGTAGATTGAAAAACATTATAATGAAATATTCATTTCGCTTCAGTCGAGCCGCAGCAGCGCTAGTGAGCGGTCGTGTCGCACTGCACTCTATAATTCTAATATACTCGTTAGAAGCAAACTACGATTACAATAAAAAAAAACGGCTCAAAGCCTTCAAATGTAATAAAAGTATTACATTTTATACAGTAAGCGAATTAAATTAAAAGCTATTATGAATACATTTACATAATTTCTCATTTGGAAAACCAAATTTTAGATAATATTTAAGCTGTTAAAATATGAGATGGTTTAAAAATGTAGGTGTAATAATAACTCTTTGTTTTCCCACCCATCGCCGTACCTAGAAAATATAATAGACTAAACGTATATTTAAATAAAATCTCTATAATATGTGACTAAGCGATAGTTTCACGAAAAACCGTTCAAGCTCCAAGTTCACTATCGTATGCTTGATTTTTAAAGCAAAGTATAACAGGTGTTTCTTTAACAAAATGAACCTACACGTCCCAGGGGTACGGGACAGGTTTCCCCAATAAAATTTTATCCCGGGCAATTTTCCATTACGTTGTGGCATCTCTGCCCCACCTCATCCGCCCACACGGAGCCCGTCACTGACTCTAATCAATAGTGTGACTAAACAGAGCCGGCACCAAGTAAAAACGGTGCGAATTTTCGCATACCTCTAACCTACATAACACAAAATCGATATCGTATATGGAAGTTACAACTTTAGTACTGCGTGGACGCACCGTTATAAACGCTGATGCAATATAGACATTACTAGCACTATTGTAAGGCGTTATTTGACCGTTAACCGTATATAATATTGTATAATAATAATTTGTATAATATATCTATTTCTATATAAAGAATGAATAGGCACTAATATTTATATTTTTATGCATTTCCTTCGATCCTGTTTGACTCGATCAGATTGTCACGAAAAACGTAGCCCGATGATATTTCGAGAGTCCAAACACATCTATTCGAACGTAAACATTCGATACACGCGGGGGACAATCCACATCCTTGCGAAAATTCCATTTTCCACTTTCCCGAACACTCATAGAGAACGTTCGAGAAAGCATCGCTTATTTATAAATCGTTCACCATCCACGGGCAGACATGATAAACCCAACTATTTCTTTCATTCAACTAAACCGCCCTATATCGGAATTTTCATTACAACGCAATTCATCGCAACATGCATGTATAACGCAATCGACTTATAACGAATTTTTAGTTCAATTTTCACAGCTTATCAAACACTACACACGCTTAGCCTCAAAATAAATCGAACCGTCGACCTTCCGGATAATCTCTCTCAACTCTCTCCAATCGCAATCCTCTTTCCAATAACTCTACAAGTAGCAATCGAATTTTTACGATTTTTCAACTATTTGCGAATATATCGATATATTCAGAATCTAACGTTAATTGTCGCGTATCAAATAATTTTGTACATCTTACATATACGTTACGCGCGGGTCTCGTCACATTTAATCGCGTCGCTGTTAAATTACCTCAATATATTTGTAATATACAACTACCATCACCGACAATGCGTTTGACTACGACAACCGATATAATAATAATATACTGTTGGGCGATATGAAAAAAAATCTAGTTCGTACGAAAACCTTACGAATCCACTGCTCGAGACAAAAATACATTTAAAAGCAACGTTTGAATAGAAATAATAACACAGTCACAACTTCATCTCACAAACAAACAGCCCCTCAAATCGATGCCAGCAAAACAAAACGAGAAATAACTCGTTTTAAATCCATCAAAGATCACCACTACATACATTTTCCTTACAAACTCATATGGCGTATCCATCCTCCAACAGACCTCTGGTACACGGCGATTAAATGTGAACAGACCCTTATTGTATACGAATATAAATCGTACGCTTAACACGCTACCGATATAAGCTACGTCGGAAAGAAACAAGAACGTCTACTCTAGCCGGCTAATAAAGTAAAAGTCATTAAAAACCGTCCGTCCCGGTTTTGGCAAATTTTCGTACGAACGCGTGCGATTTGTTTATTTTTTTTGGTTTTTTTTTTCAAAACACGAAACTAGTTTGTTTTCGGAGCGCTATTAAGAGAGCTCATTGAATATATATAATGTTTTGGAGTTACGAGGTCAAGAAAATATAACAAAATAATATTATCGTCAAATATAAAACATATACACATAAAATAAATATATAATAAGATCTACTACGGTATCTTTTACATTATGATAAGTGGAAATCGCCTCTTACGCGAGTTTCTCCATTCTCTCGTTTTATAATTTAGCACATTGATAATAAATTCTAGAAAAATACATATTGCTTTTTGTTTTTTAACAATCCGCCTACTATAAATAAATTTGTACGCACGATTCTATACGAACACTTACCAATTAGGACGATAACGATTGTGCGCGAACACGCTGCGCATATACTAGTATTGCTTCAATATGAGGTAAATGTTTATCACGAGTTACGCGAGATTAAACATACATCTTATTTAGTTCATCCGTTTTCGTTATATACCTATGTACGATTACATATGTTAGATATATAGTGGCGTTCGTGTCGCCGATGCACGATCGTAACCGCTTAGCCGAAAAGCGTGAAATTTTCATTTTGTAATAGAGCACACACTCTTATTTTTACTAAACAAACGTATAGATTTATGGTAAGTAGGGTGTACATGATTTCGTTTGAAGTACAAAGACAATGTAGAGTAGGGTAGTTCACAAAATTATGTGAGTCTTCTATAGAATATGATGGCCACAAGTGTCCAAATATTGCGGATACTAACAATTGATAACAATCTCTTCTCTCATCTTGTTATTTTTATTTTCTCAATTATAACGCATAGAACGGCATAACAAGACCACAAATCTCAAATTGAGCCAAATTTCATTGGCGTAGGGTATCCAAAAAAATCATATTTGACACTTCAGTTAAAAGAATGATTAAGAACTTTTACTTTTTTAATAGGGTGTCCACAAATCAAGTGTTAACGAGTATTTTATTTTATGAAAAAATTTGAGACTTTTAACCACAGCGAGGTGACAATACTTTCTTTGAAATGTCCCTTGTCCCCTTGTGGGGTGTGGGGGGCGGAAACATTTCACACATGCTTCACTCATCGTTAACAATATATATAATTAATCTTTTGTTGAATTACCTAGATTTTATTTTAAACACTATATTAATTTTCTTCTTAGCTTACCTAATTTACATAAAGCGTGTACAGGTTTCATTATTTTCTCCACGTACAAACTAAGTTATCAATAAATTATCTTTAGCATCGCGCCATTTCGTTATTCGCTGTAAAATTCAAAGTTAGAAACGATTCGTTAGATTTCAGTTAGGACTATCGATCTAAAGCTAGATAGATAAGTTATTCTCTAGACTTGTCGAGTGCCAAGTTCCATTTGGTGTTTTGGTTTCGAAAATGCAATTTCTCAGACGTTGTTGTTTTATTTTTTGTAATACTTGTATTATCTATGATTAATTTATTACTAGATTCTTTGCGAGTTGATTAGTTTAGAGTTTTGATAAGTCCTAAATGTGAATTATTTTAGAAATTTTTTTCAAGTATTCTAAATTAAATTTTCTATAAGTGTAATGTTTGATTCGAATATAATATAACGTATTTATATCAATATAGTTTCGAACAATATATAACATTATTAAAATGTAGAAAAATTGTGATCTTAAACGTAGGGTTGCCAACATGTATAAATCGAGTTTGAAAATATTTAAAGTTATTGAAGAGACTTGCAAAATTACGAAAAACTAAAACACATTAGAATAAAATCAATTTGAGAGACATGGGGGTAGTTGAGTTTCTTTGTGTTGTTTGTTTGTCTGACTTAATATTGCTATTTACCGATTAGATTATCACGTTTGTGACAGCAGGAATTATAATTACCAGTTATTTTAATTTACAAGTGGATGGTGGTTACTGCAAGTTAGTAACCCTATAAAGAAATTTATCGTATCAACCCTAATACTAAAATTAATCCATTGACTAGTCTGTGACTTTATTGATCAATTTAGTAATAGCTCTCGTTATTTATACAATAGTTGACAACCCTATAAACTCAAGTAAAAAGCAAGTCGACAACCCTACGTCTCACATTTTACAAACAAAGTACAAGGGTTGTCGACTCACAGTTAAATGAGTTGGCAACCTCAATACACTTTTTTTATCATATTATACTCCATTTTAAATTTGTATCAGGGTTGCCACCGTACAATTTAAAACGGGCAACCCTAATACAAAAGGTGCGTCCAGATTGCAGGCGTGCAAGATTGTTGTATTGCAATAAGAAAATTACAAAACGTAATAAAAATGATACATTCTTTAGAAACTAACTACCCTCTCTAATTACTGTCAACCCCCAACCGTTCGTGTTAGATTCATTGTTGTCTTAAAGCCCTACCGGCAAACCCTCATAACATCAGCCCCCACACACACACAACCCGAACGCACCCTTAACCCCCCGTAACCCCCCACAAGCCCCTCCACTGCTAACCCCCCGCCGGCGGCGGGGCGAGCGCGTCGCGGCGTCAACGCCTCCACGTGCGATCCTCCTCGGCCTCATCCTCATCCTCTTCGTCGAAGCGGAGCAGCGCATCCTCGCTGCGGTCCTGCTGGCTCTGGGGATGAGAATACCACGAGTTATTATAAAAGTGTGGTTTAAAGTACACGGTGCCCTTAGGCACATGAAACCGAAAGAGTAGAAGAGATTCCTATTACTATGTTTAGGATAAAGTAAATTTTCAAGTATAAAGCAAAGTCGTTTCCCGCGCATTATGTATGTATGTTCAGATCTTTAAAACGACACAACGTATATTGAAGGGGTCCTCTTTCATAGATAAGAGTGATTCTAGAGGAATGTTTTTAATATGACAACTTCTCCGAATTTAACGCGTGCGAAGCCGTGGGCAAAGGTCAGTTCTCTGTAAATGTCTAAACGAGTCGCTCACCTGCGCCTCCTTGCCGCAGTCGGCGGGCGCGTCCCCGTTGGGCGCGGCGCCCCCCGCGCCCCCGGCGCCCCCCGCCCCGCCCGCCGCACCACCGCCCAGCGGCTTGCCGTTCGGCACCCACGTTATCTGCAGATCACGAATAATTTCTATATAAATATATTAGTGTGTGAGAGAAGATTTATTTGGAAAGGACACAAATGGATTATTCATTCGAAAGCCGGTTTAGCTTTTGTTAATTGACAAAACAAAACCAAACAAAACACAGAGGAAATTATAACTGCCTTCTTTCCCTTGAAGTCGGTTAACGAGTATGGAAAAATTATTTCTT
>NW_024045131.1:362546-362974 GCF_012273895.1 Zerene cesonia | reverse complement strand
GAGAGAGAGAGAAAGAGATTATACATTGATGTCGATTTCTTCATATGTCATAGCGGGCAACTGCTGGCGCTGGCGGTTCGTCCGGTAAGGGATCACCACCACCCATGAACATCCACAGAGGCAATGCCGCTGCGAATGCGCTACTCGTATTTATGGAGCAACGGATACGGAAAGAATTGACGACTAGAAAAAGGAAGGGTTAAGTAAATGATACGGGCCGCCATCTCCACCGAACGAAACTCAGTAAGTCACTAAGTCAGTAACACGCTACTATTTCACGCCGGTCTTCTGTACGAGTGTGGTACTTCTCCGGTGCGAGCTGGCCAAATTCCAATTGTACACAAACATGGCTTTTATAAGTAGCGTCTATGCGTGCGTGTGTGTACACATGTGCACTTGTAAGTGCATGCGCAGCTCTCGAACGAATA
>NW_024045131.1:359220-362294 GCF_012273895.1 Zerene cesonia | reverse complement strand
CCCCGCCGCCGCGGCGCCCACGCGCGTGTAGCGCATCGCCGGGTTGAACCTGCCCCCCCTGGCACAAGGAATTAAATAAAGTTATATCATTTAGACGAACGTATTGGAACTTTTTTTTTTGTTTGTCTGTATTTCACTTCAACGTGATTTTTCTGTATTTGATTGTCTGTTTGTCCGTTCGTCTGTTATTCACTTTAATATAATATTGCCGGAGATAGAAGGCTATTTTTCATGAGGTGACGCATCTCATTAACATGGGAATTTGATTTGACCGCGCGTACGAAGCCGCGGGCGTAACCTAGTGATACATACAATAAAGAATGTATAAGGTACAACGAGTTGTAATATAGAAAAGTGATATCTTACCGAAGCCGTCTCTTGATAATTCGATAGCTTGAAAATTATAACGATAATATCATTAAACTTTATAATCAAAAATATTAGCATAGGTTATTTGTTAGCTTCACAAAACGTGCCAACTATGTATAGGAACCTCAATGACCTCCACGTGTCAAATGTAATTTGGGAAATAACATTAACCTAGAAAACATTTTTGAATTTAAAACAAATTTTTATATGTATTTTTTTCTAAATAACGCTTATTCGATCCTGTTCTTAGTTGGATCGTTTGGTATATAAATTTTATCACATAAGAACACTTTCTCACTCACACTCACACTTACTCCCACACACTGACTAACACTCTCACACGCGCACTCACCCCCACACATACATGTACGCAAGCATGCACGCACGCACGCACGCACGCACGCACGCACGCACGCACACACGCACGCACGCACGCACGCACACTCACACACACTCACCTGGAGTGTATCCGCCTCGCGCCGGCGTGCGAGGGGAACTGTATCGCCATCTGGCGGCGCATCTCCGCAATCTTCTTGGCTAGCTCCGTGACATCTTGCCCCTCCTGTTATCAACGACATTTGTTTAAGTGTTTTTACAATTTCTAATTAATCACTCTAATATTACAAATGTGAAAGTTTGTTTGAATGTTTGTCTGTCAATCACGCTGAAACTACTAAAAGGATTTTGATGATATTTGGTATACAGATAGGGCATGAGCTGATTTGGGTGATAGGATACTTTTTATCCCGTTAAAAGCTCCGTTGGGATAAAACAGGAATCTTAACATCCGGGCGGAGCCGGGACGAGCGTCTACTAATTAGATAATTTAAACAAAAAAATATATAATAAACCGACTTTATAAATAGGAGAAATAAGGAAGTAGAAAGAATAACCTCACCTGTTGCTTAGTTATGATGTCCAGTTCAGCATCCAGTATCTCCTTTTGCGCCTCGGCCGCCGTCTTCGGTTTCTTCGCGTTCACCTGCAGACAGAGCCGCGTGCATATGCATCATTAGACGAGTTTTGTTTGTACGTTTGTCACGTTATTCATCTGCACCTACTGATACCCGCCTACGGTTTTGACAATACATCAGCTGTATAATACTACTACACACTCAACGTATATTTATGTCTGTTCGTTTGTCTCATGACGTATAATAAAGAATTGACAATGTAATTTATATACATTAGAATGTAAACCTTATTGCAATGCGATAAGGTCGAATTTACTCTACCCGTAACTAAATTTAATCTACTATGATACAATGCTACTTGCATTAAACTAAGCAAATCTATTTACATACTTATAAAACTTACTAAATTTGTATCTGTCTTTAATACGCTACAGACTAATTATAATTGGAAATTGAACCTTATTGTTGAGATGATAAGATCTATTTTACAAAAAAATTATATATCCCGTTAAATAGTTTTAGTGGCCAAGCCAATATATAAGCGAACCTAGTTGTATATACATTTGATATTTTTATTTACAGTACACATTATTATTTACATTGTATTAACAAGGCTATAAAGCGTTCACATAAATATATTTTTCCACCGATTTTCCTAAAATGAAGTAAACTCTTTCTTTATAATTATTTATTTTTCTTTTATTTTGTAACACGGTAACTCCGTCGGTCTTGGAATGATTAAAAAATTTTGTTTTTGGTTTATGATGATTAAAATTTGATATAAATCCATTTATATGATGTCCACATCAAATGTACAAAATTTTTATGTATACTAGTAATCTACAGCTGAAGAGTTTGTTTGTTTGAACGCACTAATCTCTTGAAACTACCGGTCTGATTGGAAAAATTATTACAATATAAGGTGATTAATTTATGGAGGTGGATTATATACATATGTACGACGCGGGTAAAACCGCGGGGCGCGTCTTATTTCCTACAAGACATATTTAAAAAGAGATACACAACTAAAAAATCCGCATACATCAATTGGTATAACAATTTATAAGAATATCGCTGTCTCTTTCTCACACACGCATTAGGTCTCTTGACAGAGCGGGACGGATAGCGAAAATAGTTTTTTTTTTCTACGCGTTTTAAACAAATATAGACACAAAATGCAATCATGCGTTACTTTGCACAAAGGGAAACCAAGACATTATGACTTATTTTTTATCTTATCAATTATCGCATATACGCAAAATGCAAACCATGCAATTTCGAACCTTTTGCAATATAGAATAGAGTTGATATTTGCTTATTTACATACACCATGCCATTTCTTCCCGTGTACGAATGACGTGATTTGCAGTTTTAAGAGTTTGAATAACAAATAATGATTTTTTTAATGTATTTTACAGCGATTTTTAAGCAAAGAAACGGTGCGTTTTCCATTTATGTATGTACAGATGTGTAATGTGACGATTTATAATGATTAGTAACGATTATGGGGTGTTGTAAAACAAATACACGGTCCGATTGTTAAACGCTCACTGAACGAAAGTGAAAAATGCCTCTTTTTTTCGAATTTTTTTATTCAATATAAGTTATAGTAGTTGTATTAGTTTGCATATATGGTAGCCAATAAAAAAGAAAACATTTTTTGGTAATCATTATGACATATTCGTGATTTTTTGACGTGACAACGTCTTAAAATAGGTTGCGGCTCGGAGTCACTCATGAAAAAGTGTATCGCCCGGTAACGTTACGATGAGTCACCGAACTATGATCGGT
>NW_024045131.1:350744-358220 GCF_012273895.1 Zerene cesonia | reverse complement strand
TACCGAGAAAAAGACGTTGTCACGTAAAATCTTCGCCCGTAAAACCGACTTTACAGGCAACCATTTTTTTTATTTAATCTAATTTTTTTAAGTACCCGCATAAAAAAGCCTACTTATCACTACAACACAGTCATAATAATAAGTCAATCTACAAAAAAAAATTCGGCCAATGAGCGTCTCCCACGTACACACACACGCGCGCACACACACAACGTTAGTCACACACGCACACACGCACACGCATCGTTTACCTGGCTCACTTGTAGACGCGACATTGAGCGGGACACACTCTCCTCCTGTTTGATTTTATTTTTTTATTTCATTATATTTTTACTTTATTATTTTTATTTCATATTTTTAATTTCGTTTAGTTTATCGTCGTTTATGTCTGGGAAGTTTTATTTATATCGCAATTTTTTTGTAAAGTAAATAATCAAAAAAGTTATTGTTTTATTTTTAAATGACTCGTAATGTTACTACCAAGGTCATGTTGTTTAGTCAAAATTCAAAAAAAAATGCCAAAAGATCAAATTCAGTTAAAGTTTTTCGATGATTTTGTTTTATTTTACTGTTTAGCGACAAGAAAACGTTGCTTTACTTTACTAAAACATTTTCTCAAAAGAAAAAAAGGTCGCGTTTGACCTTTTTTCTAAAAGTCTAAAAATCCTAGCCCTACCATTCACACAATACATATAATATCAAAAACACGATAAAATCCACGAACGTACCACAAACAACAAGAGAATAAACGTCATTGGAAAACTCTGCCTGAAACACGCGCGGGCAGAGTTTGACTTCGGACAAATTTCGAGGGAGATTACGAATACGATTGAGTTGTTTATAGAACGTCAATGAAAAAAAAAATATAAATAATTTTTAACATTTTTTTATTTTATTTTTTCTACATTTTTCTCAAAAACTCACCTGCATATGCTTGATCAGGCCGTTGTACGCGACTAATTCCTTCCTCAGCTTCTCGATGCCCTCCTGCGCCGCGTTTATCGCCTCCATCAGTGCGCTCTTCTGCTGTTCCGTCACATTGCCTGGATATACAGACAAATAAATATGTTTTTTTTTAAGTTGTGTGTGAGAAGACAGAAAGACAGATTTACTGTCGAATTTACAATATTAGTATTCGTACGGATAAACAGACTGTCCACAATATTGATTTATTTATGGTTCATTTCTTTTAATATTCGAACTAGTAGCTAATGAAATTAGTACGCCTAAACAAGCAATGAAACCCTTCAGTCATACACGGATGAACACTGGAATATATTTATATCACAAACTAAGAAAAGTATAATTAGCACAGAAGCAAATGTCCATATCCATTTTCTTACCCTTCCCAGGCCATTCCTGTATTCCTCTCGGCAATTCTATCTCAATCCCTTTTCAGTTTAAAGTCGATTTGTGGAGGCGTAAGGTATGCAATCGAGCTTACGCCTTTCCAAATATTCATGGGCGCTGGCAGCGCTTACCATCAGATGACGCACGAGCTCCATTGCTGACGATGGCAGAAAAAAGCAATTCATCGCCTCCCCTCCTCCCCTACTATCTGTCCCCCTCCCACTCACCGCTCTCCAGCCGGCCGATGAGCAGCTTCTGCTGCGAGAGCTGCGTCTGCAGCAGCGCCTGCGCGCGCCGGTACATCTCCAGCACCTGCTGCCGCTTGTCCGCGCCGACGCCCGCGCCCGCGCCCGCGCTCGCCGCGATGTTGTTGTTCTGCGCCGGCTTGTCGGCGGCGCCGTTTGTCTCTTTCAGCTGCGTTATTAAAACCATTATAGCTTTACTATCGCTAACATGCCCGAGTAAATGTCAAAATATCAACGTGTTTCCTTTAGCAGATGTATTATTAATAAAACTTTACTATCATCAACAGGAGGCTGTCTGTCATGTCATTATACTACTTTTAATCGATATAATATCATAATAAAAAAAAACACTATCCGTATGTATGTGAGAAAATTAAAATATACGAAGGTAAAAAAAAATAATAATCAAAATAGAACTGTGCAAAGTGTATAACAAAGCTGTAATCATAACAGTCCATTATACAACAATTAATTGTAAAAAATTACAAATTCAACAATAAATAACATTTATAGGATGACCACATGCAGAAGCCATTGCTTCTACTTCCACATAAAAACGATTAATTCTCGAGTTGAAATAAGTTTTTCCAACAGCTCTATTTATGGGGTGTCCCAAGGATCCATATTAGGCCCTTTGCTATTATTAATATATGAAAAAGATTTTTTTTTAATGAATCACAATTTCAGTAACAAAATAGCTCTTTCAGCGTTCCATTCATCTCTCACCTTCTCCTTCTCCTTCTCCTTTGCGAGCATCTTGTTCTCGCTCGCCTTAATGTTGTCTCTGTTGATGAACACCTTGTTGTGCGACATCGGGTGTCTGTTGTCCGTCTGTTTGTTGTTCTGCTGCACGCCGCCCGGCGCGGCGTTCTCTTGTTTATTCTGTAATTCATATATTGTTTTAGCCACTAATTGATACGGTAATTACTGATTACATGTTTTTAAAATGGGAATATGTTCGAGAGATTTATTTATTAGAATACGCATAAAACAATTCCAACAATTTAGTATCAATGAAATGATTTCATCCAAATGATAGAAAATTTGTAAAAAAAACATGCTAATGAAGCAATTTATGAAAAACCGGTCAACATACCTCAGGGTTGTGCCAAAATAGTTTTATAAACCTATTGTTAAGTACCGCCTCGGTACTTTTGTACGCAACATTCGCTTCCGTCGGATTCGAGAACGTTATTAGCGCCGCTTCCGGGTCTCCTTCGAAGCACACCTGTAAGATAGTTTTTATTAATACTTATTTTATGTACAAACATATAAAATATTATTAAATAACGACTGTTTTTGACTGTTCCCTGAATATCAGTGACTTTTAACTTGTCAATAAGTAATTCATCATTTACATGAATGAGGAATAGCAATGGACCTATCATAGATCCTTGAGGAACACCTTTTTTCACAAATTAAAAAGAGTATTCAAACACTATTTTAATGAATGTACTATATTTTAGTCTGCATTTTATTAGTTAACACGTACAATAATATTTTCACTTCACTATACTTTTATATTATCTTCGTAAGATTGAGATAACAATAGAAAAAAAAAACAAATTAGCAATATACGTTTTTGCCTGAAATAATCACAAACCAACCTTCCTCTATGAAATCACATTCAGAACTAAATTTTCGACGATTACATTAAATAGAGATAATTAAAACATGTCGATTTCTAAATATAACAATTAGTTAATTATATTATACTAAGTAATAATCCAGCTGCAATCATAACTGAATCATAACGAATTAAGAAAAAATCTATTCAAATACTCTAGGATCCATTAGCGTTAACAACTATACTGATAAATAATTACGTCACCCAAGAAAAGCTGAAAATCTTCAAATAGCACAGCGATATAAATCATTAAAAGTAAAACCTCTACTACTTAATATCATAAATGCGAAAATTTGTAAGGATGTGTGTGTGTTCGATCCAAAAGCGCTAGTAAAGCACAACTTGAATGAATAAATCATAGAGTTTAAGTTTTAGTTTGAGTTAGAGCACCGACTCACCTGTATATTGACGATTTTGCCAAACTTGCTAAAGTGGTTGTTCAAATGCGTGATGTCATTCAGTCCTTGGGGCACTTTTTTCACCTCCAGCGAGCAGTTGGGCAGTTTCGGGGGCAGCGGGGGGCGGGGGCCGCCTGCGGTTTGTGCGATTGAATATTACAGGTTCATGATAAAATCCCATCCTACTAATCCTACTAATATTATAAATGCGAAAGTTTGTAAGGATGTGTGTGTGTTTCTTACTCTTTCACGCAAAAACCTACTGAACCGATTGCAATGAAATTTGGTACGAAGACAACTGGAATAACATATATTTATATATTCCACTGCTTGTTGATAACGTCTCTGATAATCTGAAATCTATTCAACACATTTGATTTTAGAAGTATTTTTCATGAAATATTTGTCGTTTTAAATAAAAGACGAGCTAACATAAGACTTTAAGAAGCTGGGAACCATACAGAGCATATACCTAACGCAAGTTAAATTATTCTCAAAATGTATATCATACAGTATAAGCAACTACAGAGTTTGTTGCCGGCTCTTCTCTGTAGAAACCGCTTTCCGAACTGGTGGTAAATATTGAAACTGTGTTATGAAGATGCAAGAATACTTCTATAAGATGTCTAATTGCATAAATTAATGTCTATAAGAAGCAATCTATAAGAATAAATGTTTGAGTTGATACACCGACGCAGTGGAAGCTGCGGGCAATGACTAGTTTTAAGCAAAATGACGCACCTAGTCTGTTATAATCGAAGTTTTTCTTGGGCGCCGCGTGTCTCTGAGGCGGCATCGCCCCGGGCGGCGCCTCGTGCCTTACCCTGAAACGTGGGAGACGCTTTTAAAATAAAACGATGGAAAGAATCGTGGTGGTGCAGGTAAAGTGGAACAGTGGTGATGTTAATAGTCGTTAATGGCAATGATGATGATGAAATGTGATTGATGATAATGGAAGTAGTGCTGTTGGTTGTGGTGGTTTTGGTGATAGTTGTGATAGTGATGATGTTGTACATAATGTTTATAATGACGGTGAAGTTTAATATAGGCATAGTGATGATGATGATGATGATGATGACGACGATGATGTTGTTGGTGATAATAGTCATGATGATAATGATAGTGTTGATAGTTGTGATTGTAGTGGTTGTGGTGATAGTGGTGGTGATGATGATGATGGTGTTGATAGTAGTGGTGTTGATGATGATGTTGATGGTGGTGTTGATGGTGGTGTTGATGGTGATGTTGATGGTAGCGTTGTTGATGGTAGTGTTGCTGATGATGGTGGCGGTGTAGGAGACGAGGGCGCACCGACCTGGGTATGGGCACGAGCTCGCGCGGCGCGTGGTGGTGCGGCGCGTGCGCGTGCGGCGCCGGCGGGAACGCGCCGAACGCGCCGCCGCCCACCCAGATGTCCGGCGTGGCCGGGTTGTACTCTGCGATACAATTGTATTGCAATGTTATATTATCTATATATTGTGGGCGTTTTTTCTACATTTTATTTAGTAGTATTATATTACGGAAAGATGTCTACAATGTGGTAAAGAAAGAAAGAAATTACAATTTTAACAAAACAATAAAAATAAGGCTAGCTGAACAAATGCTTGAGTTTTAGTCTGAGTAAGGCTAGCTGAACAATAAAATACTTGAATTTGAGTTTAAGTTCAAGTGTGTGTGTGTGTGTATGTGTGAGTGTGTGCGAGTGTGTGTGTGGTCGCGTCGCTGACCGGGCACGGGCGGCGGCAGGGCGAGCACCCGCGTGAGCGCCGCGTCCTCCAGCACGACGGGGTCGATGCCGTGGTCCCACTCGCACAGGTCGCCGCGCATGCAGTAGCCCTTCACTGGGGACAATATTTGCACACATATATACATACTATAATACTAATATTATAAATGCGAAAATTTGCGAGGATGAATGTATGTGTATGTATGTTTGTTACTCTTTCACGCAACTACTACTACTACTATTTTCTACTGAACCGAATGCAATGAAATTTGGTGCGTACATAGCTGGGCAAATGTAGTAGTGAAATTACCCTCTCAAATTCGACAATGGGGAAAAAATTTTCGAAATCGGTCTAGTAGTTTTTGCGTGAAAACGTTACAAACATATAAAAAGACACAAAAGTTTCCTCTTAAAAATATCTGTGTAGTTCAATAATGATGATGATGATGATGATGATGATGATGATGATAATGATAATGATGGTGATGTTGTACCACAGCGCCACCTACCGTCAAAGTCTCGACACCTCCGCTTGAAGGTGTCCTTGTGCTCCATGCGCGACTCCGCGTGCGGCGACATCGACCTGTCGCGGGATCTGAAACGGATAACCACGCTTTGATTAGCTCCGCCTGTATGTTTGTATGTAACCGACTCCTCAGACTCGATTCTGACCCACTTCAAACGGACATATGTACACTTTGTACACTTATCGAAGATCGGTGACAATGCAATCATTTCATGAGTTTTTTTATCTATATATCCTGACTGGGGTCACCGGGATTAAATATTTTATTTTGCACACTCTATACGAAGGACAAGTGAGACTTAAAGAGTTAAGAGTTTATTTCCCGAAACAACTAAAAGAAAAGTTAAAAACTACACTAGGAAATGTCTCTTGTTTCTCAGTACGTAACACAGTAGCCACACTACTATGTCACGCCGGTCTCCTGTGGGGGTGTGGTACTTCCCCGGTGCGAGCTGGTCCAATCTGCATATCCGCCGCCACTTTATATATTACTACTAGCTGTTGTTGTTGTTTACTCTTATCATTTATATTGATCAAGATAGATATTAGTAGGGGAGCCCAAGAGGGGATTTGGGGATTTACTCGAGCGCGTCAGAATATTATAAGGGAACGTACTTTACCTATTACACAGTACCTTCAGAAAGTATGAGCAGTTAATATTGGTGCGTGCGCTCACAGGAGTCGCGGGAAATAAAAAAATATCTGTAATTCTTTAAGGTTACGCTCAAATTGTCAGATAAGCGATATTTGGATGTTTTATTAGTTGTGAATAACCCGAAATATCTTTATCTGTCGCGCTCGAGTCATATATTTCTATATTTTACCTTTTATTCGTAGCCACGAAATTACCACATAAATCGTAAAAATAAGTTATATTTTATTTCAGTGATGTGCCAGAGCATTCAAAATATCAAAATCTAACGTGCTTGAGTATTTCCACAGCCCAGTTTTCTTTTACAATAAAAAAAAAAATCAAAAACCTTTTGCCATCGCTAAAATTGAAAACACTATAGGACTTTTTTTCTTGCTATCGCATAATCTGCGAATTCCAATAGGTTCTGAAACGATGAAACGATATTTACTCGAGGTAAATACACATTTAGCATCTTGGGCTCCCCTACTATATTGGTCGATTTTCAGACCTGTCCGATATGCACACAAAATTTCATGAGAATCGGTCCAGTCGTTTCGGAGGGGTTCGCTAACTAAAATTGTGACACGTGAAATTTTATACATAGGAAGATATGTCATTAACACGACACCGACCGCTCCCTGTCCCGCTCGCGCGACAGCCGCTCCCTGTGCTCCCGGTCCCGCGACACTCTGTCCCGCTCCGCCTCGCGCGGCGCGCGCAGCCTGTCCCGCTCGCGCTCGCCCGCCGGCGAACGGGATCTGTCAAACAGCATTCATTTTTTTGTTATTTATTTATAATATGTTGATAGATAGACGAAGAATATACATATTATATAAGATAGAAGAAGAAGCAGTGGTGGTTCAGTGGTGAGGAAGTAGAACTTCAATTGACAAGTCGGGGTTCGAGACCGGACGAGCGTGCTGGAAATAAATTGATTTTTCAATTTATCTGCACATGTGGATAACAGGGG
>NW_024045131.1:329481-349744 GCF_012273895.1 Zerene cesonia | reverse complement strand
CTGTGCCATTATTTATTTAATTGTATAAATTACCAAGAAAAAAAGAAATTTATTTTCTTGTGTTACATTTATGTCAGTATTATAGATAGATAGATACATTTACAAATTAAACACATTTCTACACGGATTTTTTACGCGATTTATTGAAGTGAAACTACTTTTGAATCATTGTGATTTCAAACCTGATGCAACGGAAAAACGACAGGTAAGAGACACAAATACAAAAATGTGTACAATGAAGCTGGCAAAGAATGAGACAGAAATATACATACTATTTTATTAATTCTTTTGTCGATTTACTGTAGTTTCACTTCTATCATGTGTGAATCGCACACACACCTTTTTTTATTTATTTGTTTATTACAAATAGATAAATAAATAAACTAGAGACTTCAGTCTCCCCGTGACCACGCTCGCTGTGACGTGTTCGAAACGTCAGGTTATGTCTGAACACTTTATATATTAATATGATCACTTTAATTAATCGCGTTTAATATCCGCTAAAAAGCCTGTAATTAAGTAAATTGTAGTGTCCCCGATCCTTGATAATTTGAAAAAGTTTTTATTGAATCCACAAACTGTTTAATGTGGGACAAAATAGAGTCTAAAGCCGGTCGGTTACATACAAACATATAGGTAAAGCCAATAAATATAAGCGTCTTAAGATACTTGCTAGTAGGCAAGTAGTAAGCCAAAGCAAATAAGGGGCCGTCCATAAATTACGTGGTTCGATTTTTAGGTTTTCTTAACCCTAAGCTTTCCCCTCCTCTCCTTGTAACATTTTAAGAATCCCCCCTTATGTAATGCATTACTTCGCATCTTAGTACACCACCCCTCCCACCCCTAAGAGTGTGACGCAGTCTATGGACGACACCCAAGTAGCGAGCAAGAGAGTAGAGCGGGTGAGCGGGTGAGCGGGTGAGCGGGTGAGCGGGTGAGTGGGTGAACAGGTGAGCGGGTGAGCAGGTGAGTAGGTGAGCGGGTGAGCGAGAGTGGTGCGCGCGTCTCACCGCTTGTCGTCCCTGGGGTGTCGGCGGGCGCGCGCGCGCCGCTCCCACGAGCGCGAGCGGCGGCGCCGGCGCTCCTCTTTGTCGCGTATCTGTTGACAAATAGATATAATTTATTTATCTATACTAGTTTCTGATATAATACAGCTGAAGAGTTTGTTGGTTTGGTTGAACGCGCTAATCCTTTCCTTTCCCCTTACCCCTTAAAGCGGGCAGCGCATCTACAGAGGCACCACCTGCACATGGCGTGCAAATTTGATTAAAATCGGCTTTGTACTTTAGGAGTCTATGGCAGACAAACAAATGTGTAATGGATGCTACTATTTAAGAAGAGACATTTTCTCTCTTTCTTTCTAACATCTCTTACCATATTCTCCGCCCGTCTGTCCCTTCTCCTGGGCGCCTCGACGGGTTCCTCTAAAAGCTCTGTGGGTAAAACCTGCAATGAAAACCAAAAAAGTATTTATTTATATATCTTTACTAATTGTCCGCCCCGGCTTCTCCTGGGCACATATATTATATCATATAGCAGAAAGATTTACTAAGATTTTCTGAGATTATATTTACAATGTTAAAATAACCACAATTCTGACAAATAAATTATCACTTCATTTTATGATTCACTGATGTTTTTATGTCACTATATGTCTCTTTCTTTATTTCTCACCTTAACAAGCGTGTGCTCTGTGTGCGGGTGTCTTCTGGGCACGACCACCCGGTGCCTCACGTCTCTCACTTCTCTCGCTTCTCTCGCCGCGTCTCTCGCTTCCCTCGTCTCGGCTGTTATCGGCGATCGGTTGCGCGCCCTCTCCTCCGTCTGTGGTGCGGGCGGTGCCACTGGAAATTTGAAAGATATTATTGTAGGCTAGCTGCAGAATGCGGCTACACTCGCGCGGTACCCGGGTGAAAAGTAACCCATGTGCTAATCCAGATTAAAATCTATCTCTATGCCGTATGTCATACAAACACCAAGAGGGGTCTTAGAGAGTACATATAGCAAGTATTAGAAAGTATAATTAAATAAAAAATACAATAAAAACACTTTAATAATAGAATCAACTAAATAGCCTGACTTGTTTGAAATAAACTATACACAAGGAAATATCTACACCAGCCGATCGCAATGAAGACAAGAAAATAAACTCATGAAACTATTATTTTGTCACCGATCTTGTAAAGTTTGAATCTGTCCATTTGAAGTGGGTCAAAATCGAGTCTAAAGGAGTCGGTTACATACAAACATACAGGTGAAGCTAATAAAAGCATGTTAAAAATTGGCCAAATAGTTATAAACACTGCAATACTATGTGCGCTGAGCTAAAAGCACGAATGTGATCTACAAGTGCCTACCATGATTCTCCGGCTCCTCAACGGGTCTGGTCTCCTCGAGGTCGGTCTGCTCGGGCGCCGGCGAGGGCTCCCTCTTCACGCCCTCCACCGGCTTCAGGTACTCCTGACTGTCGAGCGCTTTGAACAGCATATCCACGAACGGTTTGGTTTCTGTAAAGAGTGGGTATAGAGTGTGAATCCCGTGTGAAGAAACATGTCAAACCGATAACAATATTATTTATTATGTGGGCCAACTCGCACCGGGGAAGTACGACACCCCCACAGGAGGCCGGCGGGAAATAGCATGCTACTGTGTTTCATTCGGTGAGTGGGGGAGCCGGAGGCCCATATCCTTTTCCCTTTTTATGCTAGTCCCTTCCTTTATTCTTAATCCATTTCCAATTTAAAATTGGCAATTCAATTGTAGAGGCGCAAGGTCTGATCGGCCTTTCACTACTACTACTCTCCAAATGTTCATGGGCAGTGGTGGAGCTTACCATCAGGCCAGGACTTTTGAAGTAGTTTGAAAAGAAAACATATTGTAATCATAGGAATTATCAATTTAACCACATTACCTTGTTGCAAAAAAACATCCAACTGGTCTAGCATACCATCGCGCAACTCCTCCAGGGGTTTGTCTTTTTTGACGAGAGCGTACACGTACTTGGCGAGAGCAGCTGGGTCCGCGTCGCAGCTGAAATTACGAGTTTTTCTTATTAAAAATAATAACATTTGAGTTGGTAACACATATTATGTGCTTCATACATTATTATGTTGTGTGCATATAAAAAAATACATTTCTTATCACATTCATATAGATACATTTCTTAGCAATGCGCCTTATATATGAACAGTAAGATACTAATTTTGGAAAAAATTATTACTTTTATATGTATTCACATTCTCATAGACCCTTTGATAATAAAATTAGAAAATTTCAACCCTGAGCCTTTCTAAATTTAGGTCCTCATATAAATGCCAGTTATACAACTTGATGGGAAAGAACATATTATCCTACTAGCTGTAATCCGCGGCGTCGCTCGTGTGGTATCTGGCTAAAAAGTAGCCATGTGCTAGTCCAGACTAATATCTATACCAAATTTCTACAGATACAATGAGCTTGTTTCATGTGATAGAGATAAAGACAAACATCCATACATTTCGCCATTTATAATTATAGGAGGATTAGTTAGTTAAAGTGTTGCCAGAATTAGGCCATACTGTACCATAATGACCTAGACAAATAATGATATGGGTTTATCATAATTTTTTGTACATTTGTTAAAAATTGCAATCAATGCAAGATTCCTACAAAATTACTATTCTGTTTACACACAAATAAATGTACATTTCCCCGCCATAAAAAGTCAATGAAAAATTCTATAGTAATCTAATTGAATTATTTAAGAGTTTTATCACTAAATATATGATAGTAAAATAAATTTTTTACTTGCGAAACATAAAAAGTAAATAATTCAACTACACAATAATGATACTAACTAACCAATTTTGAAATATATATTTTTAAACTCTAGCATAATCCCCAATCAATCTTATGCTTCACGGCCAAAACCATACCAAGCAGCCATTTAACTCTCTTATTAGTTCACTTAAAACTTAATAATAATAATAATACGGGCTCGTTTTCCGCAACTCGACGTCAAGCGCCTATTTTGCGTGAAAGAAAAGGAGGGGGGTAGCCAGTCAAAGCTGGAACCATCCCAGCTCCTCCATGAAGCTAAGCAGCTTGTGAGGGCTGCTGAAAACCTCAGGGAGGGACCTAGGACAACCCAAATGCCTTGCCCTGTACTCCGCAAGAGCCGTGCATTCCATGATCACGTGGGCTGCCGTTTCTTCAGTCGTCATGCACGCTCTACATAACGGACTGTCAGTAATCCCTAAGTTAACGAGACGCTTGTTAAAGGGACCATGACCTGTAAGGGCCCCTGTAATTGTACGTAAGAAACTTAAAACTTAATTCTATTTATATAGACATATCACACACATGAAATTATTAAAATAAACACAAACAAACACATGCATTGCGCTATATTTAAACCATCTGTGTGGCAACATTGCTAGTTCAAAAATAGATAATTTTACAATGTTACCAAAATAATAAATCTGTGAGTCGAATGTATTTATAGTTTGTCTAAAAATGATCTGAATAAAGTTAAACAAAGTGGTGATAGCAGTTCAACCAATTGTACAAAAAGGAGTGCTGTGTTTTTTTTTTGCGAGTGTATGTATAATTGTTTGACACTCTGAATTCTGGTGGTTAACTTAAAAGCTTTTTATATTAGTTCATAAGTGATGATTACTATTTGAACAATATTATGTGTTACATATTTCTTACAATATTTATGTAATTTTTTTTTTACTCAAAAATTAATATTGTGATGGATTATTAACCAATGATGATACTACCAGGAATTTACAAATCCAATGTTCATAACTTTCTTTTTTCATTCTTAAAAAATATTTTAATTTGCCATTACTTTTTTAATCTGTAATTTTTATTAAATAACCTCTATATCCATACTTAATAAAAAGAGGAAAAGTATGTGAATTTGTGTGTTTGTGAGATTACAGGGGAAATCTCTGAATATTTCAACTTTAAAAATTTATTTCACCATTGGATTGGATGCATAATCTACAAGTGCTATAGGCTATATATTATGTACCACAGACGAAACCGGGGTGATGCTAGTTTTATTATATGTATATTGATGTACACGTTTTACATATTATTAATTAACCTGAAAGCAGGGTGTAATAACTAAAATAATCATTGTCTGAGTAAACATGATATAATATATAATATTATATATAGTATACAATAAATTGCATTATAAATATTTCTAATAATTGAACCTAAATTGAATGAAATAAAATTGAAATCTAGTGTAAATATGTTATGATGTGATAATTAATCTATAATTATTTTCTATCATCCATATTATGCATCTTGAAGAAATTCGAAAGTTAGTTTTTAGGTTATGCCTACTTTAGCTCTAGTGCTTTTTAATTTTCAATTTGTCGAATTTCACCATAGGAAAAATCCACGTAAAAATAAATTTACAATTGATTAGATCTATTGATAATACTTATATGTGTCGAAAATAACTTTGATAAGTTTCTAAATGTCAAAATCGCTTCGTCGAGCCTGATTACGAAATTGTAACGTGACACTCGGGTAATAATATTAGTGATAAAAGTGTATTCGTAATTATTGTTTTTATTGTAAAATGTGTTAAAATTAATGATAAATTTGTGTTAGTTGTACGGATTTTGCGAAATAAGTGATAATATAAACATGGCCGAAAAAGTACTCACAGGGGTTCCAATATGGACGTCAACCAACTTTTAAACACATCTGGATTTTCAATAATCATTTTAAATACTAAAACACGTTTGTCACGCACAAAAATCCATGTAAAATATACTTGTTTAATCAGATATAATAATAAAAAAAGCACGAAATTATTAATTCGCAGGATATGTCCACGACTTTCGCGTTTCACTTCTCCTTGGAAATTATTTTTTTCTAATGTTTGTAGTGCTGCCAGCTACAAGTTACTAATTCTATTTTTCCCGAGAAAGAATAAAATCTGTTCAATTTTCCCTTCGCAGATAAAATAATTGTTAAATTTTTAAATTTTCTAAAACAATAATTTGAGGAAGAAGAAAATGTAAGCACATGTCCAATTTAGTTTTAAATAATCATAAATGAACAAGCCATGATTTCTCAAAAAAAAAAAATCAATGTGTTTTTTTTAACGATGAAAAAAATTTATATTTTTAGATAACTCAAATGAGCACTCCTTGAGGATGAATATACTTGCAACTCGGTTGATTAGGTAGGTAATCATTGCTATTGTCAGATTCAATCATCTTCATCATGAGTATCATCATTTTGTAAAAATACAGCATAAGCATTTTTCCTTTAAAATTTAAGTGATTTTTAATCTCTATATTGACAACTCTAGCTTGACAAACCGCAGAACATGGGTCCCATTCGCACTTGACATCAACGAAAAATAAAGCACTTTAAATGGCAAGTGCCGTCAATTAGCAAGTTGGCAACACAGTTTGTAATTACAGATTCGTGAACGCGTTCTGGAAAGATTTTTGGCGTTTGCTAGGCTTATTTTTGTAATAAAATACTTTAACAATTGTTAACTTTAACTTAAAGAAATGGTAAGTGATATTGCGCTATATATAAGACTACATAAATCAACTATTATTCCGTGGTAAAATTGGATTCTAAACTTAAAAAATGGCGGTAAAGTCAGGTTATGTTTTTCTGTTTGCAGTCTCATACAATATTATTAGTACAACCGGGTTCTAAGCCTGAAACACGAACCTATTCAGACTATGAAAGCGTAAATGACTGTATGGAAGGTGTATGTAAGATTTACGAAGAACATTTGAAGCGAAGAAATCCAAATACACCTACAATAACTTACGACATATCGCAATTATTCGATTTTATCGACCAAGTGAGTATCATATTCCATTTCTATGAAACGCTTTAGCTTCATAAACAAAGATGCGTAGTTAGAAATGCTGACAAGGTGTTTTCTGCTGCAACATTTTATTATTCATGAAGTTTGATATGATTCGACATGTAATTATACTTGTGTGTTTGTTTATTACTAGGTTTATGTAAAAAAATAAGTAAACTTAAAAGTTTAAAGGTTTTTACCCACAGCACTTACGAATGTGAATTAAGTCCCAAAAATTTTAGCATGAGCTTTAATGGCATTACATATAATAGAATTCCTCCACATTCTTTTTGATATATAATTTAATCACGTAAATTTGAAAGAGGGTAGAACAATATTGAAATGGTTTATGAATAATTACCATGTTATGGGTTTCAATTGAAGATTTTCATATGTAATCAAATGTTTGATATTTAATAAAATTCACAATCCTGAGTAATAAGGAATTTTCAGGGAATAATTTCTGTGTTCTTTGACTTCAGGATATAATTATAACTGAGAGCAGATAGCTACAACACATTTACCCTGGTCTCACAATGTATATGCATATTAATAGGACCACAGTAATTTATTCATTTTAAAATTTCCAACAATGTATATATAACAAACATAGATATTTTTTTATATAGATTACTTTTAAGTCTACTGTATTGTTAATTACATGCACACAATTTGTCAATTTGGTAACAAAGTATATAACAAAATATTAAAATAGAAATATGCTAATTATATTGAGATATATACAATACAAAGGAAAAAATAGTCCCAGATGCACAGTTTCATATAAAAGTCATGTTTGAAAATGTCACTAAAATGGTGTGGTGTGTTTTTACTTCTATTATACCTACGAAATAATATCCCAGCTCCTCCATGAAGCTAAGTAGTTTGTGAGAGCTGAAGAAACCTCATGGACCTAGGTGAAGCCAAGCCTTACCCTGTAATCTACTGAAGTGACTGACTTGAAGGGACTATGCCCTGTAAGGGTCCTGTTTTTAGTTAATATAAAATACTGTAATTGCATATTGTAATGATTAATTATTGTTTAATATTTTTATTATTTTATGATTTCTTAACTCATTGAGTTATAAATTATTGTAATTAAAATTACTAAGTATACATTACTTGGCAAGCTCTATATAAAATTTTCTGTATTAGTTGTAGGCAATTCTTAATTAAAAATGTCTTTAAATTCTATATATATATAATGCCCTACCCCGCAATGGGACACCCAAATTAACTCGTCTCGTGTTTCTTTCAGTTGGCAGACCTCAGTTGCCTTGTTTACCAAAAATCAACTAATACCTACGCACCATACAATAAAGATTGGATCAAAGAAAAAATATATGTTCTATTACGTCAAGCGGCCGGACAGAGTGTGTAGTTATAGATGTATGTAAGATAAACATTGACTTACCTTGTAACATGTCACACGCTATTTGTGAGTTGAATGGAGGTTTGTAAGTGGATCAAAATGTTGTTTTAGTGGCAATGAAAAAATATATTTCAAGCACATTATAACATCTATATTTGATCTCTCTTCTAGTAATATTTAATGGAAATTTACGAGTGGAATTATAATTAGATAGCCAGGTATTGTTTCAAATAATTAATATAATGTAGAAATAAGCCTCGAACCTATTCATATTTTGTAAAGTACTTTACTTGATAGAACAAGTATTCACTTAGCACCAAACAGTATGATTTGACTGGGTTTTTATTAGGTTAAATAAAAAAAAACAATCTAAGCTTATTTAATAGCCCAGAAAAATCTTATGATAGAATTCCAATATTGTGTGATGTGTTACATAAATAACTTTTCTTCTTATTGTAGTCAAATTAAGACTATACAGAGCTTCTTTATAGAAGTTTTTTTTTTCACCAATTATGTATGATAGTTGTATGGTGATTAATGATTTGTTTGTATCTACAAAATTTATTTGATTTAAATTACTAATAAAGAATGTGACTTATAAAAATGCTATCTTCAAAGCTAAGCCTGATTTGTTCAAGTTACTCTAAATATAAATTTAATATTGGATAAAAAGTAAAAGCAATAATTATTAGCTACACATAGCCATAGGTTAAATTTTTTGACATTTGAACAGCTTTAAAGATAGAAGGTAAATGATAAATTATAGCACAGATTAAAAATTACAAAACATGTAATTTGTTCAAATATTTAGGTATAGTCTGTATTTCATTTGGTAAATAATTCTTTAAATATGTACCTAATGTTATCAATAATGGTTTCACAACCATCCGACATTTTGTTTTTTGTACTTTTCTTATTTACGAGTTACTGTAAAAGCAGTTTTTTTTTGAGGTCTTTTTGCGAAGATATACAGGTTAGATTGTAGTGTGAAAACAGAATATCTTTTTTTTTTGTTGACAAGTATGAATATTAATTTTTGTTATAGTAACTCTTAAGGTTAATGTAAGATTAAAATATCATAAGTATGTGTTTGTTTTATTTTTACCCATTTCATTGACTTGAGAAAACCAGAAACTTACTTAAATCAGAAGAATTAAGTATACACATTCTATCACCAGTGATATGTTGTTTTTATAAATAAAAAATAATGTGTTGTCACCAATCCTTGATAAGTGTACAAAGTTTGAATTAAACCTGTCCATTTAAAGTGAGTCAAAATCGAGTCTAAAGGAGTTGGTTACATACAAACACACTGGTGAAGTTTTCATAGTTCCCAATGTATATAGCATATTTACATTATTTGAAACTAGATGGCGTTTAACAAAATGTTTAAAAATCATTGAAAATAATTTTAATGCGGCTATAAAACGCTATATAATATCGTTGGTTTACACAATAATTTTAAATGATCACCTCAATTAATGTCTGCGCCTGATATCTTCTATAATCTGTTCTTTTACATTTTCGAACCGATTACAAAACGCATCAACATCCTGTCTTGATTCTCGCGCCAAAATACCGATCAATTGAATGAATTGTACCAACGTTAAACCTTCTCGATTAGGATCAAGTCGTTCGTAGGATCTTATGAAGAAGTCCTCTGATATTATTCTGCCATCTACTATTTCGCATTTAACAGACCATTTCAGTATAATTGAGAATCCGGCTAAATCTCCATCGCTCGCACCGCGTAGTGTTGTGTACACTTCTTCTAAATTCATAAGTAAATAAAATAAGTTTATCAAAGTCATAAAGAAACGTAATGAAATGAAAAGAGTGGGTCATGCTTTTAGACAATTATTTTCGCATGTATGTTCGGTATCGGTAAACACGACTATAGATAGAGAAGAATAAATATGCTTGAGAAATTTTGAAAGAATAGATCGGCTCGGATCACGATTGGCCGAGAGGCTAGGCGTTGCTACGGTTAGGCAAAAAACGCTGGTTCAAATCCTGCCTCGTGATCAAATTTTTTCTATTCTTTCAAAATTTCTCATTTATAAAGCAATTCAATGCTATAAAACTAAAATTTAAATAAATATGCTTGTTGGCCTTATTAAACTAGGTACTAAGTAAAAGTACTAAAAGACTAAGTTTAAAAAATCATTCACTATAAGAAAGCTGCTACTTTACTTAGTGACATAGGTTATACAAGTACCACGCGCGAAGCCGGTGCGAATAGCCAATTTATTATATTTTATTTAACATAATATATTATCTTCAATATATATTTTAAAACCACAACAGCTTTTTCCGACAAAGGTACCAACTAGAAGATTTATATACTTATATTGATTTCTTTTCGAAAATTTTGAATAAATAAAACACAAATTAATGTTCATAACATTTATTGGTATAATCTACTATTTACAAAAAAAAAACATTAATTATTTATCTATAAGAACTATGATACTAATCATACAATACCAAGACACAAAATTCACTCCCTGGGTGTTCAACTGGCTCTGGGTCTTCCAACTATTGTCTTTCAACATTTCATCCAAATGGGTGCAGTAATTTGCCCGTAAAAGCGTTACACACTTTGTTTATAAAATTTGTATGAATTTGTGGTGTGCCTTATGTTATCGCGCATGCGTTATTTCGTATGTTGGTATGTCCCTACAAAAGGTCCGAACGCTCGTACAACTTTCCATAGTGCAGTTTCGACACTAACATGTCATCTTCGTTTAGTTCTATGTGTTTTGGAGGAATCATCGCTGCGCCCACTGATCTAAAATATAAAAATGTATTTTTCTTTACAATAAACTAAAGCACATTATAACAGACACAAATTTAATTTAAACGGGGGGCACCAGCTTAGAAAATGAATCATCAAAATCAGTAAAGCCAGTCGATAGTTCTGACATAATCTCTCCATTTTTGGAGTCGGTTTAAAACAATTCAAAATTAAATTCGTCTTATTGTTAATCAACGCTTGATAAATTTATAGCGTTTCTTATACATAATATTTAGTAAATATTTTCTATTAGATAATAATTTTCTACTGAAAGAAGACCTTTCTTTTAGTATTTTAGTATTGACGTCTCTGGCGAGGAGGGACCACTCGTGATTCTAAAATGGAACTAAATGACAACAATTTATTATAAAACACAAAAAAAGTCGAGTGCTAAAACCAAACAGAAACAGTCGAATTAAGAACCAACCTCCTTTGTTTTTGGGACGTCACTTAAAATAAAACGAACATGTGTAAAAAGAAATCTATTGTCAGTTACGGATTGCGTTCGAGTATATACCTGCCCTCAGCGTTGAGAAAGTTGAAAGTTGAGCACGCGTGTTCCGTCGGCAGTATCTCAACGTTGAGTTTAGCTTCCCGACTGGCTCTAAACACTGAGTTCAGTGTCTGTCGCTCCTTCGAGTCTAGGCCTAAGATCTGAAAAACAATGTACACTAAATGTCATAATGTATACCACCTAAAAGAAAATAAGAGCCTCATGTGTATAGCATAGTCACAAATTACTTTTTCATAAAGAAACTTATATAATTAAAGAAATGTGTCATTTATGCAATAACAACCTGGTGGTAAGCAATCACCACCCTCCGTGAACATTTGCAGAGGCTGTTCCATTGTAATGCATTGCTGCCCGTTTTCAAGGGGTAAAGGATAAGGAAAGGATTGACAACGGGAATAAAGGAATGGATATACTTTATTGATATAGCAACTTACCACAAGATCAATCTTCGGCACAAGCAATCTGAAAAATGTGAGAGACTCGGCCGTTATCTCGTCTGCATTGTGCACTTGCCAAGACAGCACTGTTCTGAAATATTGTTGAAGACTTGTTTCTAAATAACACTACAGATTGCTTGCTTGTGAGAATATCAATATAAAAAGTTGCCTACATGTTATTCCAGTTGTCCAGCTGTCTAAGAACCAATTTCATTGCAATTGGTTCAGTAGTGAATGAGCAACAAACACACACACATCCTTACAAACGTTCGCATTTGTAATATTAGTACGATAAGTCAACAATATTACATTGATATCACTACATAGGATAAAACAAAGTTGCTTTCTCTGTCCCTATTTCCCTGTGTATGCTTAAATTTTTAAAACTACGATAAGGATTTTGATGGGTTTTTTTATAGATAGAGAGACTCAAGAGGAAGGATTATATGTATAATAACATCTATTAAACTACTCTGAATTTAACGAGTGCGAAGCTGCGGGCAATAGCTAGTAATAGATAATGTAATAAATAATGCATAGACTTTACTTTCTGCAATCGACAAAGATAAATATTGTATCATTATTATTAATTCATCTGTCAACTCTGAAACTCACCTTGGGAATATAGCCATAGGCCCAAGTACGGTCAGTCCATTGTTCAAACGGAAACCAAACTAGAACAGAAAGAGTAGAATTAGTGTATTTATAAAATGTAATGTCTAATGGAATAATTTACAGAAAAAAAATCCCAATAATTATACTTTTGGTTAAATAATTTTTTATCATTGTTTCATTGTTTATCAATATGTTATCACAAATCAAAACTGCTTCTAGAAATAGTCAAATGCACATATGCTACCCGCTTTCAAGGGCAAAGGGATAAGGACAGGATTGACAACTGGAAAGAGGAAATGGACTAAGAAGGGTGAGGTAAAGGAAATGGTAATTCAGCATTCTCCATGTTTGAGTTTTAAGATTAATGAGTTTAATAATTATAGATATACCTACCGTACCATAGGAGTCTATCATCAGGCCGAGGTCCTGCTCCATATTGATTACCCGCACTGTGGTTTTTCCATCACCCTCATACGCTGCTTTGTGGCGAACATAACTTAAAAATATAACAGAAAAGGTAACCTATCTCTTATGTATTTTACACGGCGAAAATTTATTATTTATTCACTGCAAATATAACAAACTAATGTAAGCTTAATAAAACTAGCTTAATCTAAATTAAAAAAGACAAATGTGATTTTTATTAGTACATAAAAGCTGTATACTTCCTCAGATATATATTTACCTTGTGCACGAAAATTTTCTAGCGTTTAAATTTACAGGCGACCGCCACACAGCTAAACTGACTAGCCGTAATTTATTCAGCACCATTTTCCAATAACGAATTCAATTAAATACTAAATACGTCGCAATGAAAATTCGCGACAAAAATATATCGGCATTTATTTGACATTTTAAACAGATCATTGTCATTTGTCAACATAATCATTGAAATTTATATACCACAGATAAGAAAAATAGCCAATCGTGATATAAAATAGGTAATCTAGGTACTTTTCTACTTGTATTCTTAAAGCATGAAATTTTTAAATCGTTTTTTCCTGATAATTTACATCTATACTAATACTATAAAGCTGAAGAGTTTGTATGTTTGTTTGAACGCGCTAATCTCAGGAACTGCACGTCCATTTTGAAGATGTGTCGCGGGCGAAGCCGGGGCGGACCGTTAGTGATAATATAAAATAGGAAGTGTGTACCTAATACATGCTACTACTACTTAGGTAGATGCTAGTTTACTTGTAATCTTAAAGCTTTTAAGTTTTTAAGTTGTTTTCCTGATAATTTACATTAGTTATAATTATAAAGAGGTTGTGATGCATAATCCAGCATCGCCTATTGTATATCATCGGAGAATAGCCAATATCCCTCTTGAATCACGTACATAAATGTAATAATTTTTAAAAATCTATAACGCGTTCAGACGAACAAATTCTGTCCATCTATTTGAGAGCTATAGTGCAATAGACACATACACACAAACAGGCAGATAGGCTTCGACGCAAAAGTTTTATCGGGGGGTTATAATAAAATAACGGCAAATTTCCATAAATAAAACAAAAAAGAATAGAATTTATGTTTATTTTTACAAATATTTATTTAATGACTAAATCAGTACAAAAATATAATACTCGCGTATAAACATGTATTTACAAATAGCTCAAATAAAGCAGAGTATATATATTACAGAGTTTATTTTGATAACTTTAGGCGTTGTATACACTACCGACTGCAGTGTAGCGTTAAGCTTCGTGTATACAACGCTTTATACACCTCTTTTATAGCTAGGAACTTGTAATAAGTGTATGTCATAGATATTTCAATAGAATTAAAGATTTAATTTAAACATTTTAAACAAAATTAGACGCGTATTGTAGTAAAATTATAAAAAAACGGAATATTTTTTAGCAAATTTATTAAAGAGTCGATACATTCATAATATTCGATATAAAATATATTTCTAAATTTAAATCTTTTAAGACCTATCCGGAAGTCCGATTGCAAAAGCCTCTACTATCGACATAAAACGCATCGTTAACGAAAACCTCTATTTATAAAATCACGACGCACCATTTTTCATAAAATTATTTATTTTTTATAAATTAATTCCTTAATTTCCTTAGTAATAATTTGTGCATAATTCAAAATGGCGCACGTGGAACCCGTTTTGGCGCGCAAAGTGACATTTGTACAAGTTTGGTAACTGAACTATGGCTGTCAATTAAATATTATTTTATAGGGCTACACCAGACACTATTATTTCGTTTTATTTATTAATTTAAAATTATAAATAGTAAAAATAAGTCCGATCAGCCTATTTCGAAGCTATATAAAATATGGTTATGGAAGTTTAGTGTGTGATTTATTACAGGTCTAGTAAGTATACTTAATTAGGTACGAATAGGGTTGCCAATCTGAAATTTACAGTAAGAAAGAAAAATCGAGTGTCAAAAGATTTTTAGTAATAACGATACATCGTGTGACTTTATGAGAATGAACTGTAAAGTATTATTTCCTATTTCTCAAAATTGTGGATTCGCAACCCTATTTAGTTTAAAACAGACATTCCACCTGATGTTGATTCATGGTAACACTGGATATTGACTAGTTCTATAATTATATACAAAAAGTTACAACTGGTCAAAAATCGATACAATTTTTACAATATTCTACATGCTACAATAGGCCGGGGGCTGTGCGGGAATTTTCTTATGTCATCTAATACCACAAATTCGAGCGAATATCACCTTAATAATAAACATTAATATATTCATATAATTTTACTAATATTAAACTAATTTATTAAATTTTACTAACGGCGATAAGACGTGGTTTCTATTTATAATCTAGTAATCGCTATCAGACACAATTGGTTTAAAGCTCTCCTAAACCTGGAGAAAATTCAATTTGCTGGAATATAATTATTGAGGTAGCATAGAAACAACATAAAGATATGAACATAACATCTCCTATATGAATGATTTTGCATGAAATACTCTTAACAAAACCTGCAATTTTAATTTTAATTTCATCGCCACTTACGGATATAGTTAATTATTTTAGTAATAAAAATAATTTCAAATTTAAATAAATATTTTGAACTTGTATTACAAAACTTCAAACGTTGCTTAATCAAAATAACTTGAAATGCATTTCAATCAATAATATACAAATCGAGCCTACGCGTCGCAAATGCAACTATATATCACCATAAAAAAATATCAAATGACATAAGAAATTTTCCAACCGGCTCCCTGCCTACAATTCGCGGTTAATACTCGGTTGCTCCCTCGTCGGCCTCTTTGGTATAAACGAGACGGTCATCAAGTCGTCCTCCTCTTGCAATAGACAACCGTCAGACGATTTGTTCCTTTGGAATAATCTGTGGATTTAATTTTTTATTTTATTTCGTTGTCTATGGTCAGATGTTAGAGCAATCTGTGGCTGAAACTGTCACTACATATCAAATTGTATTTTTTATCTATGGAATATTTTACTTGACATCTGACACTGGCCAATGGTTATTGTATTTGCTTAAATGTTTAAGAAAAAAATAAAAATTTATAAATAGTGACAGTCTTAAACAAATATTGCAAATCTAATGTAAACATAAAAATAATCTATGAACTAAACACATATCAAGCATTAACCATAATAAGACATTTGTTGGATTTATTTCAAAGTTGATTTGATTATAACAGTAACAAAGTATTTTTAATTAAAAAAAATTTTGATTGACTAATTTTAACGCTAACTCTAAGTAACAATGTCTCTCTGTATCCTCTTTATGCATAAACCACTGAGCCGATTTACATGAAATTTGGCACAGAGATAGTTCGAGACCCTAGACAGGACAAAGGATAGTCTTTATCTCGGAAATCCCATGTGAGCGGAAAATATGCGGGAAAAACCCTTGCACTTTCAAAATTCTCCTTTCACCAAGCTGACGAAGTCGCTGGCGGAAAGCTGGTTAAATACAAAATAAAAAAATTTGCTTAAACAAATGTCTTAAGATGTATGTTATGGTGCATTCACACTCTCGCGCGATTGGCGACGCGCACAACAAACACGCGCGTGTGAACAGTGCGCACGAAATAAGTAGTAATTATGTATGAACAGATTCGCGTGCTAATGTTTCGTCGAATGTTATAAGAATGTGTAAATGCAACATAAGTGTTAGTGAGACGTGTACACGGAAATGTTTCTGAAATCGTCCCGTGTCCCACTGTGGGGACGGGGACAGTTGCATCCATCTGTTTCTATGATAAATTTTTTTAGAGACAAATAATTTGATAAAACAGGTGATCAGCCTTGCAAGCGAGTGCTAGTTTTTTTTTGACGTGACAACGTCTTAATATAGATTGCGGCTCGGAGTCACTCATGAAAAAGTGTAACGCCCGGTAACGTTACGATGAGTCACCGAACTATGATCGGTCCGCCGCGCGCGCAGCACTAGAGAATTAGGCGCATTGAATCGGCGCGTGCTTGTGTCTCTGTCTCTGTCTTTTTAGTAAACAAAATATATTTTCTATAGTTAAAATTTGTGAAATTCTTATTTTCATTCAATTCCTTGTTTCTATTGTGCAATTTAATAATATTCATATCAATAAATATTCTACCGAGAAAAAGACGTTGTCACGTAAAATCTTCGCCCGTAAAACCGACTTTACAGGCAACCATTTTTTTATTTGTTATTTATTTTTTAAATATTTTTTTTTTATTTAAATATAAGCTTAAAGCTACCAAACAGTTAGTGCCGCCACCGGGACACACACGAAAAAATATATTAGTCAGTTACACACCAAACGACTAGACCTTTATTAGTGCTGTTTTGAGCGGGTCCCTCTTGCTAGAGTGAAACAAAAGAGTGACAGAGTGAGACGGTTATATAATAGTGCTAATTAATTGTTATACAGTAGATTTAATCAAAGTAGTAATAAAAAAAAAAAAAATCATAATCGAAGTCATTCATCTCTTTTCGTCCTTCTATTCTCGTCGCTCAACATTATTTAACACAAAAGTACCGTCACAGAAAAAAAATTATCCATTTATCTCCTCTACCGCACTCTTACAAACCTCCCTTTCAAACCCTTTCTAAGAAAAAAATTCGTACAATAGACTTATTTTTTAATTTTTTGTCTTGTCTCAAACGAACTTCTCTTTCATGTTTATCGATAAAAAAGATTTTAACATTTCACTTATAGCCACTTCACTTAAGCATTCAATACACCCTCTATTCCTCGTTTCACCACCATTTACCACATACAAACGAACCTCTCTTCCGAGTCTATCGAAGAAAAAAAAAAATTTTTTTTTCAAATTTTTTTTGTATTTTTTCCCCCATTTTCCCTTAACCCCCAGCCGCTCCGCATACGCTCCGCGCACGCTGCACACGCACCTGGCGAGCGGCGAGGCGGCGGCGTCGGGCGCGGGCTTGTCGGCGCGCGCGCGGGCGCGGGGCGGCGCGGCGGCGGCGGGGGGGCGCGCGCGCAGCTCCGCCTCGTACTCCGCCGTGCGCAGCGACGAGGGGCTCGGCTTCTTGAACCTGCCGTTTCATCATACTCACGTGTAATACTTGAAACATTTTTTTTTTTCATAACTAGCGGTCCGCCCCGGCTTCGCCCGTGGTACATGTATATAGCCGACTAGCTGCGCCCCGCGGTTTCACCCGCGTAAGTCCGTATCCCGTAGGAATATAAGGATAAAAAGTTGCCTATATGTTATTCCAGTTGTCCAGCTGTCTACGTACCAAATTTCATTGCAATTGATTCAGTAGTTTTTGCGTGAAAGAGTAACAAACACACACATCCTTACAAACTGTCGCATAAATAATATTATATATTAATTAAGTAGGCTAGTAGGAAGTAGGATAGCATTCCTCAATAATTTGGCTATTTAAAACTGAAAGAATATTTCAAACCGGACCAGTAGATCCTGAGATTACCGCGTTTAACAAACAAACTATTCAGCTTTATAACAGTAGTATAAATAGGGCAGCACTGAAACCACGACCCCCAATCATATGAACTGGAGGCCGGTTTCCTTAACCTCACCCTTCCCACTTCATTCCTTCTCTCCAGTCGTCAACTCTTCCCACACACCTCACCCCATAAAGCGGACAGAGGCTCTCCCTCTGCGAATGTCCACGGGCGCTGCTGACCGCTCACCATGACCTTGTCTATTTGCTAGCAAGTAGAAATAATAAAGCAACAATACATACGTTTTGAGCAAGAGGCTGGAACACACGACCGACACGGAGCTCATCGCCATTGCCGCTGACGCCATCCACGGCTGGAAATATGACAAAATCTTATCAGATTCGGCTTTATTCATACGGTTACAGCGTGACTTATGAATGAATGTATGGATGTTTGTTACTTGTTCACGTGAAAGCAACTTATCGTATCCGCATGAAATTTGGTACAGAGATAGATTACATTATAAAATTAGTATATTGGCTTTACTTTTCACCGAGGCGAGGCCGGGGCGGACCGCTAGTTTATTATAAAATCGAGTTTTACATGTATTTCAATCATGAACAGTTTGATTTATAATGAGATCTTTACATACAACAAAAAAACTACACAATCTCTTAGATATTAGCACAGAAAGAAATGAATGAATGAACGATTTTTCGCAATCTCATTCAGTAGTATCTAAACCACAAAAAATATAACAAACTGTCAATAAATTAATACCTGTTAGTATATATTCGTGGATGAAAATGAAAGGAGGAATGAATTAATGATTGATTGAATGAATGAATGGATGATAAAATGGATGGATAAAGGAATGAACGAATTAAAAGATTATGAATAAGTATTCGAGAAATAGATTGATGAATAAACGAAGGGAAAAATGAACGAATAAAAGACTGAATTAACAAGTATTTTAAGGAATGGATAGATGAATAAATGAAGGTGTAAATGAATGAAGTAATGACTGAATAAATTACTAAATGAATGAATGAATGGATGAATGAATAAAAATTAGATTAAATTATTGGATAAATATGTGAATGTTGGAATGGTGCAGGAGGAGGAGGTGGGGGAGGAGGAGGTGGGGGAGGAGGAGGAGGCGGAGGGGGAGGGGGGTGTCGCGCACCTGCAGCTGCAGGCCGAGCAGCGCGAAGGCGCCGCTGGCGAGCGGGATGGCGAGCAGGTTGTAGACGGACGCGAACACGAAGTTGAGGCGGATGCGGCGCACCGTCGCGCGCGACAGCCGCAGGCACGCCGCCACGTCCAGCAGGTCGTCCTGCAAGACACCACATTGTGTGAATACTCTATCTAGTAACAAATATCCCTCGTGTAGTTTTAAATATCTAAGCATGGATGTATAGGGACAGACGCGGGAAGCGACTTTGCTTTGTACTATTTAGGGAAGGTATTATTTTGAGACGAAAAAAAAACAAAATAATTATTTTTAGCACGAGACCTAAACGCCTTCCACTTGTCAAGTGTAAAGACAAGTGCAAGTAACAGCCCTGACTGTCTGACTGTATCTTCTTCACGTCTAAACTACTGCATCGTTTTCGATGAAATGTAGCACAAAGCTAATTTTTTAGACTATCCCACGGCAACGGGAGCTACACGTGACAACACCGAGACAAGGAGTCCTTAGCAGGCGAAGCCCCGTGCGGACAGCTAGCGAGCACACACCCGCATGAGCACGAGGTCGGCCGCCTCCACGGCCACGTCGGTGCCGCTCGCGATCGCGATGCCCACGT
>NW_024045131.1:326491-328481 GCF_012273895.1 Zerene cesonia | reverse complement strand
AGCACACACCCGCATGAGCACGAGGTCGGCCGCCTCCACGGCCACGTCGGTGCCGCTCGCGATCGCGATGCCCACGTCCGCCTGCGCCAGCGCCGGCGAGTCGTTCACTCCGTCGCCTACCTGCAGGTATTCTCATATTATTCTCTTGCGAATAAATCTATAAATTGTTTATTAACAAACAAATAATGCATAAATCGCGTTTAAAATCCGTTAAAATTATTCTCGAAATAGAATAATTCGTTATTTCTGCTCAAATACAATTTTCGATTGAATGTTACTAAAAAAATTAGTTACTGTAGTTGTTATTATTATTTTAGCATAGAATAAAGGGAGGAATGGTTCTGAATATAAATTATCTGTACTATAATTTGTACACCATTTCTTTTTTTACTTTTTTTTTGTGCCATACCATTAATATAAAGGCATATAAATAATAATAATACGTATAAAAGATTCCCTCTTAGTGAATTGAATGATGAAGCTAAATATTACTTTGACAAAACGATTTTATTAAATAGACCAAGTAAAGGCACCCACCATGGCAACTTTCTGTCCCTTCTCCTGCAACTTTTGTATCTTAGCCACTTTGTGCGATGGCAACACTTCCGCGTACACTTTCGTGATGCCAACCTGAAAAATACATAATAGATTTACATTTAACATTTTTATAGTTGTGAAAAATAACTTAGAATTAATTAGAACAAAGCAAATAGAAAACGTTGAGAGGCGTCAAGAGACACCCGGATGGAACGAAGTTCCTTTCGTTTTTATAAGAGAGAAAGAGAAAGAGAGAAAGAGACAGAGAAACATGCGCACGTGGCACAGCTTTTCGTGAGATTTTTTCCGTCTAGCCCCCTTTCACAACGCGCGATAAGGAACTTCGTTGCAATATAATCCACTATACAGTAACAAAGACTTCAGTACAATCCCTGGATAACTTATAAAAATCATAACACATGAGTTTCATTCACCTGCCCACTCACTCACAGCAGTGAACTATGAGTGAATGACTGAGGGACTGAGTAATTGTTTAATTTTGTTGCTTTTATCATATATTTTTTAAAACTTCTCATTCATCTGCCTACAGACACCACATTAAAACAATCTAATTAACATCATCTGTATGTTTGTATGCTACCAAATGCTTTAGACTCGATTTTATCCTACTTTAAACGGACAGACTTAATTCAAACTTTGTCAATCAAAGATCAAAGACATAAATCTCAAAACTTTATCTTATTATCAGTAGGATTAAGCAATTTCCTTACTCTGTATAATAATCGAGATAATTTAATTGCTCCTATGTTCAAAGCATGTTCTTTAAACTATCTCTCTGCGTTCTACCTCCATACATAAGCTCGAGTCGGCTGTCCACAATACCCAGACCTCACCAACTCCACCCACCTGTCTCGCGATGGCAACCGCCGTCTTCCTGTTGTCGCCGGTCAGCAGACACACCTCCAGCCCCATCTTCTTGAGGCAGTAGACCGCGAGGTGGGCTTCGGGCTTCACCTCGTCCGCCACGCCGATCGTGCACACTAGTTGATCTATCGAGTGAATTCGATACGTTTTATTTTCCTCTGAAGTCTGTCATATTTGGCGGGGAAATTCATTTTGTAAATGACTGAGAAATTGGTTTTAGAACACTGTGAAATTTAGACGGTAGCCTGCTACGAATATAGCCTAGCTTTTTCGAAATAGACTCTATCACTATTCAACTTTTTATCTACCAAGAAAGAAATTAACATATCATAAAATCCCTCTATTGCTACGTGGAATAAGAAAAACACAGAAACATAGAAACAAAAGAAACATTTTCGTATTTTCTAATATTACTAAGGATTGTCATAAAAGATTTTTATTGATATAATATAAGTCTGGATACTTATCAAACAATTTGAAATTTGGCACAATAGTTCCAAATTTCAAATTCCTGTGCCCGCACAATTTCTCTCTAAAGGAACTCCGAAATCCCAAGTTTGTCCTTTCC
>NW_024045131.1:323814-326361 GCF_012273895.1 Zerene cesonia | reverse complement strand
TCCACTCCCGGTTGCCGATCAGCACCAGCTGCTCCACCTCCTGCCGGCGGTCAGCTGACCGTTGTACTAGCTCCGAGGTTATGTCTGTTTGTTTGTGTGTCACCGACTGGTTTGGACGCGATCTTTCATCCACTTGAGTGGAGAGGTTTAATTCAAAGTCTGTACATTTGTCAAGAATCGGTGACAATACAATAGTTACATGGATTTATGAGGTAAGTAGTTTTATACATCAAACTGGCAGCGCTTTTTATTGTCTTTAAGTTTTTATCTTAATGCAAAGACCAAGGACATCCGAGGAGAAATCTAATAAACCGAAATCCTCAAATCTGGTCAGCCGTTCTTAGAAGGCATGTATTGGTATTCCACAGGGATCTATTTTAGGCCCCTTTTATTTTAAATTTATAATAGCGATTTACCCATCATTAGATGATCCAATTGCAAAACATTTGTTCATTGATTTCAAAGGTAGACGACATGAGACAAACCTTGATGAAATAAACAATGCTCTTTTACTCATATTAAACTGGTTAGTTATTTACTAAAATAAAATAAAAATATCATTGGATAGTTCTTTGGCTTATTTATAATTTTTTTTTATCAATATTATGCTTTTATAGAGTTGATATATATTTATAGAATTTATTTCTGTATGACTTGTTACATAATAAAGTATTTTGATTTGATTTGAATATGTTTGAAAAAAAAAAATTATTACTTATAAGAACAACTACAATTTCTTCCCACAAATTATCCGTAGGAACTCCTTTTAGAACCTGTGCTATAATTTTATTATTTATTTGACGAGTCAGAAACGTTTCACCTAACTTAAATAATATGTTAAAGTAACATATTTTTAAAATTGATCGCTATCATTACCACTAACTTGGTCATCACATTTGTCACTAACCTTATCACTACTTACATCACTGATTAAGTCACTACCAGTATAGCTAACCTCGTTTTTATTATTATCACTAACCCATCTACCATGATTATCACTAACCTGATCACTAATTTTGTCACTACCACTACCACTATCACTAACCTCATCTTTATCATTATCACCAACCTATTCACCATCTCCACCACTAACCTGATCGCTATCCGTCCGTATGATGGCGTTGAGGCGATGCGCCGCCTGCGCAGAGCTGAGCGCGGAATCTCCCTCGCCCTCTATGATGTCCACTGGCACCCCGTGGAGCTGGAACGACGATGTCTCCCTAGACCATCGTTAGATTAGCTTCAATTTTCGATTTTAAGAGATAAGCTTGCTGTGTACCAGACTTACAAATATTTTAAAAGTCCATTAACCATATTATAGATACGAAATTTAAAATGTCTAGTCTCATATAATAGCAACATTCGAAAGTGTTAAACACTTACCAATAAATTCTTACCAAGTAATAGATAAGCATTTTTTTTTCAAAATTTAACCTTACGCGTATGACTTAGAGTTGTTTTTATAAAATGAACTGTTTTGAGATGCACTGATTGCAAACGAACGCTTTTGAAACGTCGAGTGCGCAACGCGTCGAATTTTTATATCAATGATTTAATATCATAGAAGTGAAGAGATATGTAAAACTATATCATAACATAGTATAAAACAAAGTTCAACGTCCCAAAGTATGCTTAAATCTTTAAAATTTATTTTTTTTTTCAACGGATTTCATTCAACGGCTTTTGATGGGATTTTTTTTATAGATAGAGCGATTCAAGAGGAACGTTTATATGTAGCATCCATTAAACCGCGGGCAGAGCTAATTTTTTATGTATGTGTCTGTGCGAGCGCTCACCTGCCGGCGGGCGGGTGGCAGAGCGGCGCGGGTGCGGGGTGTGCGGGGTGGGGGTGTGGGGGGCGCAGCGCGAGGCGCGCGCGCAGGCCGCAGCCCGGCGCCGCGGTGAAGCTGCGGCAGTGCGCGCGCGCCTCCTCGCCCAGCACCGCCGTGCACCACTGCACTATCGCTGCGGGTACGAGTTTGTCACACATTTATACACATAACAAATTTCCAAACAAAAATAAAAATAATAAGAGCCACAATCCACTGTTGCAATAATGTATTAGCTAATAAATAAATAAAATATTCAGATAATAAAATTATCGAAATGAGTTTCACATGAATGACAAAATCAATTTTTTTTTTACATTTATAACTAACATAAGTGATGTGCAAGTGTCCGAGGTCAATAACTTAAGTAGGTCAAACAGTGAATACATGTTCAAGTACATATACAGGGTGAACAAGTTAGTAGCACCTGACGCGAATGCGGCTAGGGATGGTACTATACATTTCGGATCTACGGATACTAGTTTAGTGTCAAGTATGTGAAATGAGTGAGAAATGCTAAAGGTTAGTAGTGGGTAGTGCCCTCTCCCCCCCCACTCACCGGAGGCGAGCGGGTGCTCCGAGTTGAGCTCTGCGGCGCGCACGCAGGCGAGCAGGTCGCGCAGGTCGCGCGGCTCGCCCGTGAGCAGCGCCACGCGCGCCACCCGCGCGCACCCGCGCGTGATCGTGCCCGTCTTGTCGAACACCACCGTCTTCACCT
>NW_024045131.1:317776-322814 GCF_012273895.1 Zerene cesonia | reverse complement strand
GAGCAGCGCCACGCGCGCCACCCGCGCGCACCCGCGCGTGATCGTGCCCGTCTTGTCGAACACCACCGTCTTCACCTGCGCGGGAACGAGTGGAACCGTTACGACCATAGCCTGCTACGACAATATCCTGCTACGAGTATAGCCTGCTACGACAATATCCTGCTACGAGTATAGCCTGCTACGACAATAGCCTGCTAAGAGTATAGCCTTTTTTTTGTGTGATAGGGAAGCGCTTGACTACCATCTCGCCTGGTGGTAAGCGTAGATGTAGCCTAAGATGGAGCGCGCTTCCCTAGAAGGTACCTGTTCACTCTACTTTTGAAGATCCCCAGATTATATCCATCAGGGAACACAGACTCAGGAAGCATGTTCCAGTCCCTTGCGGTTCGAATAAAAAATGTAGAGTCGAACCGCTTAGTCCGGGTACATGGAACGTCCACCATGAAGCGGTGCCTAGAGTCTGTGCGCCTCGATGATCGATGGAAGAATGGGGATGGCGGAATCAAGTTGTGTAATTCCGCAGCGCACTCTCCAAAGTGTATCCGATAAAAGACCGATAGACTAGCCACTCTACGGCGATGAGCGAGGCTCTGTAGTCTTTTGCCTACCAGATCATCATCGTTTATGAGCTTCTTAGCACGCCTCTCTATCGCCTCAAGCGTCTCCAGCTGATATTTGGCAGAGCCATCCCAGAGGTGAGAGCAGTATTCCATGCACGACCGGACTTGTGCTTGGTAGAGATTGAGCAACTGTCCTGGGCTGAAATACTGTCTCACCTTCGCCAGAATACCAAGCTTTTTCGAGGCTACTTGGGCTTTTGATTCAATATATGAACCAAAGTTCAGAGTAGGCGTTAAGGTGATACCAAGAAGCTCGAGGTGGTCAGAAATCGGCACGGACACTCCTTGGAAAGTCGGAGTCAGTTGGAATGGACTCCTTTTAGCGGAGAAAAGACACGCCTGGGTCTTTGTCGCATTGAACTTGACCAGATTGGCATCACCCCAGTCGGATACTGCCTGTAAGGACAAGTTAACACGATCGACCATCGCCTGTCTAAGACACTGGATTTGTGCCGTACTGGCTCGCGCGCTGGATGTGTAACTCTCCACAACAGTGCTATCGTCTGCGTACCCATAGATACCGGGCTTCAGCAGATCGTTAATGTGTAGCAGAAATAATGTTGCGGAGAGCACTGATCCCTGAGGGACCCCGGCATTTATAGCCAGTTGGTCGGACGAGCAGCCATCGACGACTACACGAATCGACCGGCCTCTCAGAAAATCTGAGATCCAGGCGCATAAACCAGTAGGCAGACCGTAAGATGGAAGCTTGCCGATAAGACTATCATGCCAGACCCTGTCGAAGGCCTTCGAAATATCGAGGGAGACAGCAAGTGCTTCACCTTGATTCTCGATGGCCTCACTCCAGATGTAGAGCCTGCTATATATATGCCTGCTAAGAGCATAGCCTGCTACGACAATAGCCTGCTACAAGAATAGCCTGCTACGAGTATAGCCTGCTGCGAGTATAGCCTGCTACGACAATAGCCTGCTACGCTTATAGTCTGCTACGAGCATAGCCTGCTACGAGCATTTCCTGCTACGAGCATGGCCTGCTACGTCAATAGCCTGCTACGACAGTAGCCTACTACGAGTATAGTCTGCTACGACAGTAGCCTACTACGAGTATAGTCTGCTACGAGAATTGCCTGCTACGAGCATGGCCTGCTACGAGCATGGCCTGCTACGTCAATAGCCTGCTACGAGCATGGCCTGCTACGACAACAGCCTGCTATTACTATGGCCTGAATATGCAACGTGCACCAGATGGTATTTTCTAATTATGTATAGATATTCTTATAGAACTTTTTAATAACTGCCTCAGTTACAACTAGAATTTAGTTCAAATTCAGCGATCAGTATTTCTTGTGTTCATAACGTGTTTCTTCAAGCGTGAGTTACTGTTAACTAACAATTTTAGATTTTGTTTATTTTCATTTCCGTTACAGTTCGAATGGTTACTGCCCAGGAAGCCGTAAAAAAAAATGTAACTTGAGCGTCTTATAATTCTAGATAGCTAAACCGATTTTAATAGTAATGACTATGATCGGTAGAACGATATTACTTACTAGCTGTCCGCCCCGGCTTCGCCCGTGGGACATATGTAGTCTATGTCATTCTGTCCAGTAGTTTATGAGTCCATCTATTACAAACAAAAATACAAATACTTCCTCTTCAAGGCATTAGTGTAGATCACAGTGATCATATCCACAAACGCTATATCGACCACAATAACCACCATGACCGTAAATCCAACAATAAGCATGATCGTGATCACAATATCATTGCAATGACCACAACCACGACCATTGCCAAGGCAATTGACATCACAGTCGACACGATACTATTCACGACCGAAACCGTGACCGTGACCGTGACCGCACCTTGTGCGCGTGCTCCAGCGGCTCGGCGCCCTTGATGAGCAGGCCGAGCGAGGCGCCCACGCCCGTGGCGACCATGACCGCGGTGGGCGTGGCCAGCCCCAGCGCGCACGGGCACGCGATCGCGAGCACGGACAGCGCGAAGTGGAACGACGTTTGCACGATCAGCTCCCAGTCCGAGAAGTTGCGGTACATCGGCTGCGAACCGAAAAATACAGTTTAAGTAAGTTAAAAGCTTAGTTTTTTTTTTATAATCTCTATTGAAATTACTGGGAGGACACTTGTACTGCTTTGCAAATCGTATAATATATTAAACTGTCAAATGTTGAATGACAAATCAGAAAAATCAAATATAAATTTATAAACAAGTATATAAATAATATTTTGAATAGTTGTTGATTAACGTACAAGCTAATAGTAAAAAAAAAGTACCAAACACATATTTTTCAATAACCTAACCTAACCTCCTGTTAAAATATTGTAAAACTAACCGGCGTGATACTCTTTATCCTCGATATGTCTATCGCGCCGCTGATCATCCAGCAGACGAGGGTCAGCACGGAGAGGAACACTACGATTGGTACGAAATACCTGAAATCGTGTTATGTTATGGACAGGAGATAGGACACAGTTGTTGTCTGTCTGTAAGGTGGAAAGCTCGATTATTTAAGCAGCAGTAGTCTAGGCTTAATATTTACTCTCTGACTTTGCAGATAGTCAGAGGTCTGCATAATATAATTAACTATTTTAATCAATATGTTACCTAATTAGTTAATAATAATATGATCCATAAAATAGTTTAAAATTTTGTAAAAAGTAGTCCATATTTCATATGGACGTTTTTGAAATGTCACAATATGCGTCTTGGGGTTTCGAAATCAATGTGTGCGATTATTTAATGACTAGCGGTTCGCCCCGGTTTCACCCGTGGTACATATATAGCCTATAGCCTTCCTCAATAAATGGCTATCTAACACTGAATTTCAAATCGGACTAGTAGTTCCTCAAGATGGGTGCGTTCAAACAAACAAACAAACCCTTCAGCTTTATAATACTAGCACAGATAAGAGTGACAGTGGGGTGGAGTGATAGTCACCCCGCGATGGTGTCGGCGAGGCGCTGCACGGGCGCGCGGCTGGTCTGCGCGTCCTCCACGAGCCGCACGATCTGCGCCAGCGCCGACGCGTCGCCCGTGTGCGTCGCCGCCATCACCAGCGCGCCGTGCTGGTTGATGCTGCCGCCCAGCACGAGCGAGTCTAAGCATTCAAACTCTAACATTTATTTATTCAATTAGACTTCCTATAGAAGCACTTTTGCATCGTCATAACACAGTTATAACATTTACCACCGGTTCGGAAGGCAGTTTCTACAGAGAAGAGCCGGCAAGAGACTCTGTAGTTGCTCTTTTAATATAACATGTTCATTGTCGCAACGATCTGGAGATAACATACTACCAACTCATACTCAATGTGTGGATTAAAGACTAATAATGATGCGGCTGTCACCATTGTGATATGTTATGTTATTTTACACATAGAACTACATATTGGATACTATCAGGTCATGGTCAATTCTTCTCGATACCGAAAAATTTAAATTGTTGGACATGTATATGGACGATATGCTAATGTGTGATCTTTACTATCTTATATTACAAGTTAGGTTATTTGGCAATAATATACAGGTCGATGTTGATGTAATAAATATCATCTCTTAAACCTTTCTAAAACATATAATACACAATGGAGTTGTATGAAATTTTGATAAGCAAGAGAGACAGAAGATCTTATTTGGTTATTATGGTATTTATATAGTGAAAATATATGAAAATAACAAGTCAAATCTTGTTTCTAGATATCCAGCGTACCTTTAGACTTGGGTACAGGCATAGACTCTCCGGTTATCAATGACTCGTCGCACGTGCTCTGGCCGGATAACACTTTACCATCGACTGGTATTTTAGCGCCCGGCACCACCTGCGCAAACAATCACATTATAATTCACTTACTCTCTCTGTAGGTTGAGTTAGAGTTTTACTAATGTGTTCACTAAGTATCAGAAAATATTGACTATTAGTTGTTCGCTCCGGCTTCGCCCGTGATACGTACATATAGCCTATGTCACGCAGTGAAGTTGCAGCTTTCTAATGGTGAAAAATATTTTTAAATCGGTCCATTGGTTTTTCCGTGAAAACGTTTCAAACATACAGAAGTCTCTTTTATAATAATAGTCTAGAAAATACACATTTTAATGGAAAATATCCAGCTGTATGCAGTGGTGGATTTACACTAGGGGCAGTCAGAGCTAGTGCCCAGGGTGGCATATTTTCTAGGGCGGCAAAATTTGAATTTAGTAGTATCAAAAGTTTTTAATAGGAATTTTTTATTCATTTTAATTAATCATTTATTATTCAAGAGAGTGGTATACATTACGCGCGAAAGTGCACGCATTAATGAAGAATTAGATAGATTTTTATGCTTATGATATATTTAACCAATCACATTTCGAATAGTTAATTTACAACGTCTGTAAAGCTAGAAAGGTCAAGTCGGCAGAATCACTCGAATTATATCTCAAAATTTAGTGCTCATTTAGTGC
>NW_024045131.1:314400-316776 GCF_012273895.1 Zerene cesonia | reverse complement strand
TAAATGAGCACTAAATTTTGAGATATAATTCGAGTGATTCTGCCGACTTGACCTTTCTAGCTTTACAGACGTTAATTTACACATATTTCATCTAAATTATATTTGTGGATTATTCAAGCAATTCAACTGATACATTATTTGTCAAATCGAAGATTGGTAAATTATAATTTTGGCACCTTAAGTAAAAATTAATCTTGATTCTTGGAAATAATTTAATTAATTCATTACCTTGAAGATTTGAAATGGTAATATTTGATTTTTTCATTTTCTGGAATCAAAAATTCAAATTTGTTTTTTTTTTTGGAAAAATTAAAAACGTTTTTGAGTAATTTCTGCATTAAAAAAAAAATAAACATTAATTAATAATTGAATAATTTCTTAAAAATTGAATAATTTGTCTGTCTCATTAACTTAAGCTTAACGAAAATCTTATATATTTGAATCTTATCAACTGGCAACTGTATTATTAAAGTACATAAATAATATATGTAATAAATTATTTGCAATACATGAAATATTTTAATTATTTAAAAAACAAATCAATGGAATTTCAGTGATGGGGCGGCATTTTTTCCAGTGCCCAAGGGCGGCAGAAATTTAAATTCGGCCCTGGCTATATGTAACAACAAGGAATCGATTTGAACAAAAAATTTGAACAATTAATATGAGTTATATTGTATCGCTGTTTGTAAGATATTTTATTACCTATGGTATTGCATTTTTACTTAGAGAGAGAGGAGTGAAGCATATCCTATCCTACTAATATTATAAATGCGAAAGTTTGTAAGGATGTGTGTGTGTTTGTTGCTGTCTCACGCAAAAACTACTGAACAGTGAATTTCGAGATTACGTTTTGAACTTTGCTGTAATGTTTATCAGAGCACACGCATAGTAAGAAAGGAGAAATATATTTTTAGTTTCACAAAATATATTCATTTGACTGGTCATAGAATTAATGCAACTGGAATAACACATAGGCAACTTTTTATCCCGATATTCCTACGGGATACGGACTTACGCGGGTGAAACCGCGGGGCGCAGCTAGTTTACCATAAAATATATATCACTGTTTTCTTTATATATTTTAAATAACTATCTATGTCCCACTCAACCACGCTCCCTCCCTCTCTCTCCCCCACTCACCTTCAATATATCCCCCCTCTCGACCAACTCCACCGGTATACTCTTCTCTCCCACTTCCCTCCCCTCGCTATCCAACGTCACCAGCACAGCTTCTGTCGGCTTCAACGAGAGCAACTTGGACAGGGCCTCGGAGGTTTTGCCCTGGGAATAAACGGTACAAATAAAAAAAAAGTTGACTCATTTAAAATGTTAAGACGAAACAAATAGAATAGTTAAAACTACTAAACTCATATTATATCAAAGCGAATAAATATATAAATAAAAAAAGTAGATTACATAGTTTGATAGATGTTATTATACATATAAACCTTCCTATTAATTCACTCTATCTATTAAAAAAAACTCCATCAAAACCCGTTGCGCAACTTTGTTTCCACGTTTTTTTTTTCATTTTCAATCAATCAATTTTAAAGATTCATGCACACATACAGAGATACAAATAAAGCAACTTTGCCTATACTATGTAGTATAGATAATAATAAATAATAATAATAAAGTCTTTATTAAAACTGTTAAATACATACAATTATATTAGTAGAAACGAAAGCCTGTGTTACAGGCTTTAGAATCCCTCACATTTTTGTAAATTATAGTTTCTTACAGTTTTTTTTTATTTTTTCAATGAAGTATACTAAAATATAAAAAGTGCATGCGTGTGTGTGTGTGTGTGTGTGTGTGTGTGTGTGTGTGTGTGTGTGTGTGTGTGTGTGTGTGTGTGTTTGTGTGTGTGAATAGGTATGATTCAAGTATACGTAGCTGCGGGCCGTACGCTAGCGCACCTTGGCGATGTGCTCCAGCCAGCGGCCCAGCGACACGAACACGAGCAGCATGGGCGGCGTGTCGAAGAACGTGAGCGGCGACGTGTCCTGCCGCAGCGCCATCGCCGCCGCCACCACGCACAGCGAGTACAAGTAGCTGGGGGCCAGTTATTTATTGATTTATCCCATTTTTTATGTATTTACAACACAGACATATATAACAATGTTTATAACACTTCTTGAACTTGACAAATGGTAGCAAAAAATATATTATTGACAAAAAAAAGAACAAAAAAATCTATTGAAGGATCTGGGACAACAGCGTGGCTATAAAATAGGGATGCGATTCTAATTTGTATGTGGGAGTCGAGCAGTCGCTTCGGCGCTTATGTATAAAAAGTTTGATTTTAAATCAAACCACTTGTTTCTTAGATTCGCGAGCATTCAAATTAAAAACGATTCCACATAAAAATAT
>NW_024045131.1:301476-313950 GCF_012273895.1 Zerene cesonia | reverse complement strand
TAGTTTGGTTTATTTTCACTATTTCTTTTAGTAGGTATTTATCATAAGTACATATGTACATAATAGTGGTAGTCACAGCGCGCGGCTTCGCTGGTGAAGACTATATTATAACATTATACTTCATGGATAAAAAAGACCTATATATAAGACCACATTTAATAACATCTTTGCAAATTTCGTCCCGGTACATGTACGAAGAACTAAAAAAAAACAAATAACTGAAAATTTTCTTTTCAAATAAAATATAGCCTACTTTGAATCTAAAATTGGTCCATGGTCCATGAATGACCATATAAAGTTATATCATAATCCGTCGAGTTCTTTTTTTCATTTCCTATTAACTACAAGTATCCCCATAATAAGCTAGTTTCTTTTCCTTCCATCCCCTTCCTCACACTTCCCAGTCCATTCCCTTAAGTCTCTCGTCAATCCTCTCTCAATCGCTCTCCAATGTCCACGGGCGGTGGTAGCGCTCACCACCAGGCGGCCCACCGGCTCCATCGGCGACGGTGACCTGGAAGCAGCCCACCTGCACGGGCGTGGCCAGCGCCATCATGATGAGGTTCTCCAGGCTGAGGCCGGGCAGCACGCAGCACATGTCGCGGTGCGCCTCGCCGTCGCCCATCACCGCCATGAAGTAGACCATCGCGGCCATGCACGGCGCGCCGAATATCAGCGAGACGAGGAACGCGTTACGCCACTTCCTTATCTCCTCCCTGGTGGGCGGTGGACGGGTGAATGGATGGATGGTTGGATGGATAATTGGGTGTTCCATCAACCACGCAAGACAAAACGTGAAAGACGTGGCTAACTTAGCTAATCTGACGGTGGGAAGAAAAGCCAGACAGACCGTAACGCGTTACGTAACGTTGCGGTTTAGCCTCCCACAAAACATTATAAATTGAAAATTTTATTTCAAGATAGGAAAAATACAATACACTAGGAAAAATAATAATCAAATCCTATATTGAAATGTTTAAAATGAGAAATTTTTCAATGCTATAAAACTAAAAAATTAAATGTTTAAAATGAATGAAAATTATTTTTTTGTACATTAATGAGATTATTGCAATGCACAGAGAGCTGTCTCTTATCGCTATGAGCGATTTCTCCCAGAAAACTTGACTATAGACCACACCGACATTAAGCAGACTGACAGTGGGATTTTGAGTCGGTAGGACAATAAAAATTAAACGTAAAATATACGTTATTTAATACTCCGTGGACAATTGTAACCAAAATAAGCAACGACTCAACTTAACCCTCATGCACGCGACACACAGACAAACAAACGGACAAACTCACTTGTGCTCGAAGTAATTGCTCGTGTTCCTCGTGTGCGTGTTGAGCGCCGTGGCTTCGAACCCGAGACCGCTGATCGCGTCGCAGATCTTGCGAGCGCCGATCACCTCCGGATCGTATGTCACTTTACCTCTATGATAAAAAAAAAATCATGATAGAATCAATAAAATTGTCTCACTTGCTCTTATACAGAGTATACGTAAGGAAATTATTGAATCCCGGCGATCCTAATCAGGATAATAAGATAAACTCATGAAACTATTGTATTGTCACCGATCCGCGATAAGTGTACAGAGTTTGAATTCAATCTGTCCGTTTGAAGTGGGTCAGAATCGAGTCTAAAGGAGTCGGTTACACAAACACAGAGGTGACGCTAATACAAACGTGATAAAATTAAACTTCAAATTATACTGAATATGTTTTTAAAATAACCAGTGAATAAGTTTATTAAACCTTACAGGTGATGATACATTTTATTAAAAACTCGGAAAATCTAATCCTAATAAATATAATTTTCAAATTTAACATAAAACTGTGCAGAACTCAAGTGCCACTCAAGTTATCATCACTAAGCATAGGAAGAAAATCATTCGCATTCCAAACTTTAGTTATAGGAAGAGGCCGGAGGTCTTTATCCTTTTCCTTACCCTTCACAGACCTTTTCTTTATTCTTCTCGTCAATCCTTTCTTAAACCCTTCCCAATTTAAAGTCGGTAATCCATTTGTAGAGGCGTGAGGTCTGCAAGCGACCTTACGCCTCTCCAAATGTTCACGGGCGGTGGTAGCGCTTACCATCAGGCGACCCACCAGCTCCATTGCAGACTGTGACATGAAAAATAACATACATCAAGTTACATCTAAGTTACTAGCTTGAAGTAACTCACTTGCAAGTGGTGAGCGCGACCACGCAGGACACAACGCCGTTCAATTTCAGCACGGTTTTTTCAATTTTGTTAACGCACGACGCGCACGTCATGCCTTTGATCTGAAAGGAATTATTATGTTTCGAGTGGACTTGGTACATCACGTAAGAGCGTGTTTTTTAAATGCCCAAAAGTATTCCATTCCATCCACTAGCTGAGCCTCGCAATTTAACTCCGTTGTACCTGATGTTATATAGCCTAAAGACTACCTCTCCTTTCTTCTCCTTTCTCAATAAATCGGCTATCTAGCACCGAAAGAAATTTTTAAATCGGACCAGTAACTACTGGTCCGATTTAAAAATTTCTGATTGATTCATGATTCCTGAGATTAGCCAAACAAACAAACTCTTCAGATTTATAATATTAGTACAGATTACATAAAAAAATAGAAAAATGGAAAAATGTGAAATTTAGTTCATATTCTGAAGTTATTCATGTGCTAATTTGATAGTGTGTTGAAAACATAACGCTACAAATGTAATTCAATAGAGAAAATTACAAACGATTATACGATCAATCATTCTTATATTTCGTATAAATATTTATCAAGCAACAAAGTAATTTAATAGCGATTCACATTTTCAATTAAAACAACAGATTTTTTAGTAAATCGCGTGTTCTTATTCCTGAGCGTAGTGCGAGTACGTACGCGTGTGTGCGTGCGTGTGTGCGTGCGTGCGGGTGCGTGTGTGCGTGTGTGCGTGCGTGCGTGCGTGCGTGCGTGTGCGTGTGTGCGTGTGCGTGTGCGTGCGTGCGTGTGCGTGTGCGTGCGTGCGTTCGGGTGTGCGTGCGCGCGTGCGGGTGTGCGTGTGTGCGTGTGTGCGTGCGTGTGCGTGTGTGTGCGTGTGCGTGTGTGCGTGCGCGTGTCACTCACCGCGAGGTGCAGGTCGCGCGGCGCGCCGCTCTCGCTGAGCACGTCGGCGGGGAAGCCGAGCTCGGTGAGCGAGTGCGCGAGCGCGGCGGCGGACACGCGGCGCGGCTCGTGCCGCACCTCCGCCTTGGCGGCCAGCAGCGCCACCGCCACCGAGTGCACGCCTGCCCGCCAACGGGTTACGGGTTTATTACTAGCGCGCCTGCGGCCGAACCCGCGGGCATGGGCATGTGCCTAACAGCCCTTGTGTTGTTATGATGCATGGGCTACATTACTGCCCAGTATCATCGAAAACCGTTCAGTGGTTTTCGTGTGAATGTGGTAGCGACCATCCATACATTATACTACTAGTGTACCCGTGGTGTTAGGGGTATGAAAAAATAGATGTTGCGCGACTCTCGGACCTACCCCATATGCACACAAAATTTTATGAGAATCGGTACAGCCGTTTCAGAGGAGTATGAGAACGAACATTGTGACAAGAGAATTGTATTTAAAGAGATATAATAGGATGTAAAATAAGGTGATATATACAATGCGTAAAAGGATAAAATAAGATTTTTGTTATATTTAAGACAATACTAGCTGGGCTCCGCGGTCTTTCCCACGTCGTACGTCATGTTATATATCCTTCCTCAACAAATGGGCCACCCAACATAGAAAGAACTTTTCAAATCGAACCAGCAGTTCATGATATTCAATTATAAGTATATTTTTAACCGTATTTATAAAAATTACGCATGTTTGACAAGCAAATTTCAACTTTACAACCATGTCATTATCGCATCATTCCCAATACAAATTTCAATATAGATAAAGTCGATATTCGTTTAACATTCCTACCATTATTCGTTTAACAAAACTCACAAACGAACGCCAAGCAAAATTCAACCTTACCACCAAGCTTCAAACCTATCACTTCCCACGCACATTTCAATATACATAAGGTTCATTTTCACCTAACAAATCCCCCACATTACAGCCAAGCGAAACACGACCCTATCCCCATACACTTACCGTTTATTTTCGAGAAGTGCTTCTCAATGGCGGCGACGCAAGATGCGCACGTCATGCCGCGCACTTCGAGCGTGCACGTCGATATCTCCTCTGGGAGGGGGGACACTGTACCCTGGAAGTGATTAATGAATTAATGAATAATCTATACTAATACTATAAAGCTGAAGAATTTGTTTGTTTCATTGTTTGTTTGTTTGTTTGTTTGTTTGTTTGTTTGTTTGTTTGTTTGAACGTTCTAATCTCAGGAACTACTGCTCCGATTTGAAAAATTCTTTCAGTGTTCGATAGCCCATTTATTGAGGAAGGCTATAGGCTATAGGCCATATAAAAACGAAACTTTTTTTTTGGGAAAAATTAAGTTGATGTGCATAGAATAAAATATGAAAATACCCACATTAGTTTGAGCTTTGGCTTTAGCCGGTGACATTTTGGCGCCATCGCCTGACGCTTGATCGTGCGGTGTATCTGAAATTGGCATAAAAAATGATATAATTTTTATTATAAGCAAAATTTTATATGTGACAGTCGAGCACGCTTCGGTACGAGTTGGACCAGCCCGCAACGGAGAAGTACAACACCCCCACAGGAGACCTGCGTGACATAGTAGCGTGGCTACTGTGTTTCATTCGGTGAGTGTGGGAGCCAGAGGCCAGTGTCTTTTTCTCCACCCTTGCCAGTCCATTTCTTCTTACCAGAGGTCAATCCTTTCCCCTTAAAAGCGGGTAAGCGCATTCGCAGGGTCGCTCCCTGCAAATATTCAGTAGCAGTAGCTGAGTTGCCCGCTTATGGTATAAAGGGAATGGAATATATTTCCATGTTAACTTTGAAACTAAACTCAATATTGAGTTTGAGTTCAAGCACCTGTTCCACCGATAATCTCCACATCGAAGCCGAGCGAGTAGACCGCGTCGGCCAATTGCCGCGGCGTCACCGCGCCGCGCGAGTGGGTGACGCTAGCCTTGTTCTCAGCCAGGCTGACGCTAGCTCGGATCACGCCTGGCATCTCCTTTAAGGTACCTGAAAATGTATGATTGAATCGTTTTTTAAGCAAAAATTTAACCGAACGGATATCAATTGTGTATCAATGTTCTATTGAATGAATAATTATTGTCGATTGAGATACAGATGTCGCTTTTTCATAACTTGTCAAAACTCGTTTAGTTATCGAATGCTATAAAATGTCGAGTCAGAGTCAGAGTCAGCAACGTGGTGCATGCGTACGTATTGTGACTTGGTGTTCGTACGTTGTTTTGTAGTGCAATATATATTGTTATGATGGTTTTTTTTAATAAATTATATATTTAATTGTTTCTCTAATCGTGACAATGTCTAAGGGCCACTGAAAACCAGCGCCGTGTGAGCATTACTGTAGCACGGATTGAGCTGAGTTGGCTTCCCTTTTTCAAGGACGCCCTACCAAACAAACCCCTTTTTTTTAATTTTATTTTTAATTTGTTTTGTCCTTGAAATAAGTGCATTTTCTTTCTTTCTTCTTTTCCTCTTTCATAGTTCATTCAACGTTCGACCCAACTACCCTCACTTTGCTTTTTAATTAAGCGGGCAGCTGACTTGGTGGTTCGGCTGATAGTAAGAGATCACCACCGCCATTGAACATTGGCTGTAGTAGAGCCTCTGCGAATGCCCTGCCCGCTTTTAAAGGAAAAGGGACCGACGACTGGAAAGAAGGAATGGACAGGGAAGGATGAGGAAGAGAAAACGGGCCACAAAAACTTGTTATCAGTCTTCGCTACAGCCACCTAGTTCTTATCAACTACGTCAATTACGCAGTTGTCTAGAATCGAAGTGCATTCTTATTACGATGAAAGTCCCCTCTGTATCCCCCAAGCTCCTCCACGTACCCTCGATGGTGTTGACGCACGACTGGCAGGTCATCCCCGTGACCGCCAGCTCGGTGTCCTGCTGCGGCGGCCCGGCGCCCGTCATGTCGATCAGTAGGTCTGTCGGTATCTCGCGGGGCAGTAGCTTTCTGTAGTGATATTTTATTAATTAACAAAAATAATAATAAACATACGCTATGTAAATCGCTCTTTAATGTGTTTGTGTGTTTATAGTGACATAATATGAAGGTATGGTTGTATGGTTGGTTACAAGAAAGTGCTGGAACAAACCTGGTCTCTTCCGAGCTATCCGTGGGCACCTCGAAGCCCATATCTTCTATGTGGGAGCGGATCGCGTCCGCGGAGCACGTGCGCGGGTCATACCTGAAGTAGCCGGCGTTTTCCGATAGCTCCACCTGCAAACATACTCGCGTTTATGATGTCATTGTATTACGAGAACTACGCAAGTTCGTCTGCTGTCTGAAAAAAAATATTTATCGACATTTTTTTGCATTATTTTAACACACTTCTATTAGATTCACCTGTATTTTTGCGTGTTTGTATGTAACTGACTCCTTTAGACTCGATTCTGACCCACTTCAAACGGACAGATTCAATTCAAACTCTGTACACTTCATCAAGCATCGGTGACAATACAATAATATTAGATTAGGATCACCAGAAGTATACTCTGTATAAGAGCAATTGAGACAACTCTGTTGATTTTAAAGTGTATATTTTCGATTTTATAAACTACATATTTATTTCATTGGTCGAAGCGTGATGTTATTTAACCATATGGTCTATTTATTACGAGACTGTATTTCCAGAAGATCGCACAAGTAGACCAGACTTTTGCAACCTAGAAAACAACTTCTGCGAACGTATTATATTTCCAGATGTTTTATATACGACAATAAACACAATATACCCCAGTAGACAAATGGTCTTTCGGTCTTTCGAGTAGGCCAAACTCGATAATATTTATTTTACACATCAGTTTTATACAATGAGCACTTTCCCGAGTGACATGTCCAGTAGACCGCCGGTCTATCGAATAGACCGCACTCAGCACGTCACATTGTGCTCAAACCAACCTATCCTTACAATTTTCCAAACATAAAAGTCGCAATAGACCGCCCGTCTATCCAGTAGACCGCACTCACCTTGACGTACTTCACTCCCTCCAGCTCCCCGACGGATCCCTCTATGCTTCTCACGCACGACTGGCATGTCATGCCATTTATAGGGACACGGACTGAGATCAGGTCCTGAGGCGGCTCCCTGGAAACAAAATAAATAACTTATTAGCTTTATTTTATTGAATGTTATATATTATTGAATGTTAAGAAATAGGCATTTCTGAGGGAGCTTCATGAGTTGAAAGTGTCAATAATGCCTTCCGTGTCCCTATGTCCGTATGTATAAAGATTTAACTATGGAAGGATGTATGTATGTTTGTTGCTCTTTCATGCAAAAACTACTGAACCGATTGTAATGAAATTTCGTACGTAGATCGCTAGACAACTGGAATAACACATAAGCAACTTTTTATCCCGATATTCCTACGGGGTACGGACTTACGCGACTGAAACCGCGGGGCACAGCTAATTATTCACATCGTGACATACGTAAATATACTAAGACACTACACAACAAGTCACGTACGTCGCTTAACAGTTTAAATAAAGCCGAGTGTTCGTTAGAAGATGAAAACTTTTCAATATTAAAATATCTAACATCCATTATTGAAAAAACAAATGAAAAAATTATTAAAATAAAAAAAAAGGAAATGCTGTGCAGGATACGGGAAGAAAAAAAAACAACGCTTTAATGATAGAATTAACTAAATTGTCTCACTTGCTCTTATATAGAGTACTAGCTGCGGCCCCGCGGTTTCACCCGCGTAAGTCCGTATACCGTAAGAACATCGGTATAAAAAGTTGCCTTTAAGATATTTTCAGTTGTTCATGTGTCTATGTACCAAATTTCATTACAATCGCTTGAGTAGTTTTTGTGTGAAAGAGCAACAAACACACACCCACATCCTTACAAACTTTCGCATTTATAATATTAGTAGGATACAAGTAGGAAGGATGATAATAACATATATTATTTATTTGATAATATAATAATTATATATTGTTTATTTGAAGAAATATATCTGTCCCCTCGTACAACAAGATAAGCGTACAAATAATACCTACTATCGTCGCAGTTCAAATAAAGACTCGCTCACATAAACCTATACATGGCTCGCGACATGTATATATCTTCACTATCCCTACTAATCTTAATATATAAAATTCTCGTGTCACAGTTTTCGTTGCCATACTCCTCCGAAACGGCTTGACCGATTTTGATGAAATTTTTTGTGCTTATCCGGTATCTATGAGAATCGGCCAACATCTATTTTTCATACCCCTAAATGATAAGAGTAAGGCAGAACAGGGTTTGCCGGCTCAGCTAGTGTATATTATAAATGTTAAAGTAACTCCACTCCCTCCCCCTCCTCCCCTCCCTCCCACTTTTATAAAAGAAGTAAGTGATGTACATATTGTCTACCCATGCTTATCCATTTCTGTAGCACAACGACGCATTAGTTGCATGGTTTAAGTGTAACAGATAAACATATCACAGTTCTGTCTCGTACTTATTAACTATTATAGACGCCAAGGTTTTATGTACAGAGTGTTCAAAACGAGAAAATCTAATTTAACTTGAAAACATATAAAAATGCATAGTATTTTCTTGTGTTTGATTTTACGCGAGTATTATACATTTAGAAATTAAAAACTTTTTAATGGATTTTAAACGCGATTTATTCATTATATTATTAACCCGACGTTTCGAACACTTTACAGCGAGCGTGGTCACGGGGAGACTCATGAAAATGCAGTCATAAATGGAGAACCTCTACCCTATTTGGGTGATTAGACGGAAGTGACAGATAAACAGAAATAGCATACAAATAAATAGTAACTTTTACGTGTGTGGCTGTGATGTATTTACTTCGATATAATAAATAAAAAAATTTTTTTAAAGAAATTAAAAATCAATATTATATTTATTTATATAGTAACCAATTAACTGTAGCAGACCACTATAAAATTTTTGTAATAAACCAATAAAATGATTAATTTATACAACATAAGGTACACACGGTACCAATTTTAAATATTTTATTACGTGCAAAAGAACACGCTGTATAATAGCCCAAAGTCTTTTTTGCTGATTCTACTTACTACTTAACAAATAAACATATGTATTTACAAAATAATAAAAATAAAATAAATAATAGTTTAAAAAAACTAAAAAACACGCTTTTTATAGAAAACCGAACTAAAAAATAGAAATTAAATCTAAATGAATTTAAATTAAGAAAATAGTGTTAAAAATTTCAATGAATATAAATTAATAATAGTGTGAGTAAAAATAAAATTATTTTATTTAAAAAAAAGCGTGGGGTTTCATTAAAATTTATTTTCTATTTTTTAGTTCGGTTTTCTATAAAAAGCGTGTTTTTTATTTTTTTTAAACTATTATTTACTTTCTACTTTTTAGTTTGGATTATTTATAATAGCTTGTTTTTTTAATTTTAAACTATTGCACGACTCGAACGACGAAAATTTTAATTAATTTTCTTACATTATCGACTATAGATGAAAATTATATAAATTAAAAAAAATCATATTTTGCAAATTGAAAAATGGTATAATTTTATCAAATTAGTGTATTGTCATCGGTCCTCAATAAATCTACAAAGTTTGAACGAAATCTGGCCGTTTAAAGTGGGTCAAAATCGCGCCCAAAGAAATCGGTAACAAACAAACAAACAAACAAACATACAAACATACAGGTGAAGCTAATAAAAAGCGTGTAAAAAAAAGCAACATCCTGTATAGACAAAGGTACCAAGGCGATACGCAAGGTGATTGGAATGTCCTACATAGGTCAATGGTTGCGCAATACCCATTGTCCATTATTCGATTCCCGTTTGCACGCGACGGCTCTAGTACATAAAACAAGCTAATCTTAACCCATTACTATATTATTTTTCATGTTTGTAACACTCTCACCCGAAAACAGCTGATCGGATTGGTATGAAATTCGGTACAGTGATAAATTATAGTCCAATCATGCGCTACAAAACAGGCAGAGCCTAGTATTAAGTATTATCTCATATCTAACCTACATACCTACATAAAGTGGTTGCCTGGTAGATATAACCGCTGTGTTAATGCCGCTCATTGTGCTATATCATTATTGTCTTCCATTGTTTACTTTCTATGAATTATGTTTCATACAAATTAAATAAATAAATACCTTGACCTCTGTCAAACACGTGATGCGATACAAACGGGAGCTCTCAATACACCGGTCTATCGGCTATTCGACTAACGTGTGACGTCACAATTCGAATTCGATCGTTCTATTCCTTCTAGAAGCATTCATTTCCCGTTCTCACGCAACAAACAAAACGAATCGTTCATTTAAACACGAAACGTATGCGAAAGTTATTAAATTAAAAATTAAATGTAACACTTTATTAAAATTCAGTTCTTTATGGTTTAACATAAAACAAATAAGCACGGTCGCACGGTAATAATAATTGGCCAACTAAATCGGCCATTTACAATCTGTGGTCGTCGCTTTTCCCGCGCTCCGAGTGCAAAAGTTAGGCGCGTTCAGCGCTGCGGCGCTTTTAAACCATTACGATAGTTATTATAAAAATAAAGGCAATTTTTAACCGACTTCAAATGAAGGTATACACTTTAAAGGTATCTCATTAGGCCCGTATGTATGTACATATTGATATTATAAATGTATTGGATTCTAGTTTCAATTAAAGCGCTCGAAGTGCTACATTATAAAGGCGCTTCACACGGCACCTGCGAGATGTAGTCACACAAACCTACTTGTCAATAATTACTTTGTTTTCCTCGATTATGATGCGTTACGGTTTTATTTGATTCAAACACAAACTCATAAGATTCATTTATTCAACTAGACTTCGTCTGGAAGAACTTTTGAATCGTCATAACACAGTTATAACATTTACCACCGGTTCGGAAGGCAGCTTCTACAGAGAAGCCTTTCGAATTTTTGAATTTCAAATCATGTGAATTTTACATTTAATTTCTACACCAGCGGTCCGCTCCCGGAATCGGTACATATAGGTGATACGGTATACGGTATACGTACGGATATAAAGCTGTAGAGTATGTTTGTTTGAACGCACTAATCTCAAGAACCACTGGTCAGATTTGAACAATTCTTTCAGTGTTAGATAGCCCTTTTGTTGAGAAAGGCTATAAGTATAGGCTATATACGTAACACGGGCGATGTCGAAGCGGATGGCTAGAGCGGTGAAGAAAATTTAAGTTTTGCGGGTAGATAGAAAAATGGAAATGCTCCATCGAAAAAGGGAGGATCCTAGAATAGTATACACGACTAGTCTACACGGCCGGTAAGGCCAATTTTGGAAACTTGTATATATCACTCTGTAGCGTAAACATTTCGTTAGCGCGATTCAGAAATATGTCGCTACACTGAAGATTAACTCACCGCCTGAGCCGAGCACACAGCGTCGACTCGAACCACCGACTGACCCAACGCAAACAACATGGCCGCCCATTATACAACGCTTAGAATAAAGCATTGTTTTAACACCTTACTTAGAACGCGCGATGTTTAATATATATAATTATTGTTTCATGTTATGTTTTGGAAGCGATTGTACTGTATGAAAAACTGTGCGAACAACGTTTCGACCCGACTTTACACGTGTCAAAGGTGACATGTCAACTTCACTGCATAGTATGAAGCTAAGTCGCTTCCCTGTCGTCTGTCTCTATGTATGTATAATTAGATTTTTAAAACTGCACAACGGATTTTAATTGGGTTTCGTTCAATGTATAGAGTGATTGAAGTGGAAGGTTTATATGTTTGACAGCATCTATTAATCTACTACGAATTTAACGCGTGCGAAGCCGCGGGCAAAAGTTAGTATTGTATCAATTAATAAGTTTGGAAAACACTGAAAAAAATTGACTCTTGAGTCACGTAAGCTATTGTCTGCTGCTTCTGCTGTCAACAAAAAGCAGATATTTAAAAAAGGAAGATACAGCACAGAAAGTCGGCCTTATCACTTATAAGTGATATCTACCAGGCAACCAACTGAAAGAGTGATAGCAATATAAGTTATTCAGTTATTTCGAGTGTTTTATTATATTTAAACCTGATTGTGTGGCGGAATATTTACGTAGACTATTTAGTACTTTGCTTTTAGTCTGTCTGTTTGTCTGTCTGGCACCAGGCTGTAATCTCTTGGCCCCTGATAGTAAAACAGTTAAAAAGTGATGTATTTGTATGGCCGCTATGACAACAGATAATAAATAATAAAATATAGTTTAAAAAAACTAAAAAACACGCTTTTCAAGCTCATCAAACTAAAAACTATAAAATAATTTTTAATATAAGCTGAAAACAATAATGAACGAAAAATACTAATATTGTTGTG